>NC_080706.1:7235000-7530000 GCF_943734765.1 Anopheles ziemanni
CGATACCGCTTCTCGGCAACTCGGGAACCGGGATCCGGCCAGCGCTCCTTGGCTCACTTTCGATCGTCTCCGTTTCCGAGCGGGTTATCGCTGGAGCTTGAAACTGATAATTAGTGTCAATTTGATTGAACTAAAGGTCTTAATTATTCAATCGTGCCGCCGACTCGACCGTCACCCGAAGGCTGCTTCGGTCCCCGGTCCCGCAGTCGTCGCCGGCGATTCGATTCATTAAGTGCACTCTCTGATAATAGTAGTGGCCCGGATCGGTTTTTCGCATGGACGACGATTTATGTTTCAAGGCCTAAATTACGCCGATACCCTCATTAAGCTGCCGTTCGCGTTCGTGCGAATTTTAAACTCTTTTCCCCAAGCCCAAAATTGCCATTGTTTTGTCCATTCCGAATCCCGGCCCGACTGACATTCCAGCAGGAAGCAAGCGAACACTTATGTCACTTCATAATCATTATCAAATTATTGTCTCCGGCGTGTTGATCGCCCGATTTGGGTTCGAACCGTTTTTGTTTTCTTTCTGCCCGATTGCGTTGCGTTGTCGGCGATGGGCCTTTTTCCCGTGCCTGGCCGACCTCGAAAAGCTGCCCGAGGGTGGCGAGCGGAAAAAAGCCTTCCAAATTGTTCGACAAAACAAATCAACAGAATCGTCGCCCGTGAAGCGAGCGGCCGAAAACACGACAAACCTGACAACAACCACGCCGCGACATCGACAATCTGCTTCGGTGACATCTCGCGGGCTTGTGCTTGCGCGGGCTGACGTCAGCCTTTCGGGGCCGGCACTTTGAAGTGGTCCGAATGATTAATTGAGCTTAAGCTAATTAGCGTAAATTAGAGAAGAAATTGAAAATCGTTCGGATTTGTGTACGCGGACTGTCGGAAACGTTGTCCGCCGTTTGATAAGTACAAGGTAGAAAAAATGCATCGCACGATGAAATGCCCTTCGATCGGTACCGGCTTCCGGGAGCGTTTCACAAGCATTATAAGTCATCTAATTTTGCATTCTTCAAACGAGCTCGTTCCATACCGATCGCTCAACAAACGGCTCTTTTGATAAGCGCCCGCGGGTTGCGTTAACCTATTTTTGGCCAAATATTTAGACAACGAATTAGACCCGGAACAACTCGATCGGCGCAGGCGAATGGGGGAGATTTCCCTTTTTTGTTTCGGCAACACTTTTCGGCACGATCAGTCCGCGATGGCGGCCTCCGCCTTTGGCGGCTAAGATGAAACGGTTTTGCTGCTTCAATTAACACTGGTTGTATTAGCGTTCGTTCGAAAACGCCCGATCGATTGCTGGGCAATCCCCTTTTTTTCAACAAATGGTTCGGTTATGTTAGCATACCATTTATGAGCCTCTAATTTGATAATAAAATCAAGCCCTTAAATAGAGCGGGTGTCTAAAAAAATGTATCAATCGAACTTCACTATAATAGAAAATAAAGATTTACTAATAATTTGGTTAACAAGCAAAAACTATCGGTACCTTTTCATCGGAGCTAAGAAAATTTTGACAAGAAACAATTCATGGAAGTGAACAATTTTTTTTTCGTTTTGAGGCTAACTGATCAAACCCGCAAAGAAATTGTTCAATCAACGGCCCTTGTGATAACGTTTTTATTTCGAAGATCGTTAACGTGCTTCTTCCCGCGCTGGTTCGCCGGTGAATTTCGTCGGAAACCGATCAACCGCTCATCGGGCAGATTGCTGACCGTTCAATGTGTGAACAATTTAGCATCGTTTCGTTTCCCCCCATCGCCGCCCCGGGCACCTCAGCCACCCGCCGACGACACCCGTCAAATCAATTCATAACGGCTAACGATGATTGTAATTTTCACAAATCACCATTTTCCTTAATATGATGCAACGGGTGGAGAGCAAAAATTACGTGGCTTGCGGTGAAGCGTGTGTCCGAGGGCTGGGAAAAGGCCAATTTAGCCCACTTCCCTCCGACCTGGGTGCGTCGCTGAAGGTAACGAGCAATTTTCTCGCGATCACAAATTTAATAATGTAATTTTATGGTCGAAGATCACAAATTGCTGCACCGCGGTAGATTGATTCAGCAGTTTTGTTATCGGTACGTTTTAACCGGTTGATCGTAAAGTTACCAAGTGCATGTGCATGAATTCTTTATGAAATCGCTAAAACTTACTTACACCAAACTTTACTTTTCGAACAAGAATACCATCGTAAATAGTATTTGATGAATCGAATCAAACATTCTTTCATTAAGACCGTAGTCAATAAAACTCCCAAAACTTGCTTTTAGCAACTCTAAGCAGGCCAACTGGCTGACATCACTCTTAACCACATAGTCTTGTCATGTGGCCATCATCATCAGCTATGACACCATTATCGATCGATGGCCATTGGACTGCACCACTGCTTGAAGCAGCCGGTCCTCACACGCGAAGGCCTATCGCTGTAAACCGTCGACTCGAGTTGATTCGAGCGCTTGTCATCACTCGATCCGTTATCGCTGACCACAGTTAATGGACCAGTACGAACCGTGAAACCGTTCCGCCCGAGATCCTGCCCGTTGTCGCTCTAAACTGTCTCGTGTCCCCATCGCTCCACATGCATACACACATACAAACGCCCCAAGGGTGTAGCGCGACCCAGCAACGGCTGATTACAGTGATCAAAGTTAATGATTTTATATAAATTTTTCAACACATTTTTGATTACGCCACTTGGAGACCGAGCGGGGCCGCAGGGTGAGGGAGGAAGGAGCGAGCAGGAAGACGTTGAACGATTCGTGCAGGATGTGCGCCAGGGTGGGCATGCGGCATTGCGCAGAGGGGGAGGCACTTTCGATAATGACGATAAAAACCGCTCGCCTCTCTATCACTCTATCACAAAGCGGCACTCATTTTCACGTCCCTGTTCGATCCTTCCCGCAGGATGGATGTGGTAAACGGAGGAAAAAGACTCGATGCCTCAACAGCGCACATCACACCAGGACTAACGCGCGAGATTTGTGAAGCACTCGATTCGATCGGCAAACCTCGCTTTATGAGCTGCGATTATCGTCATCAAACTCGAGCCTCCGAAGCAAACCAACCATAATGTCGACGGAAAATCCGAGAGTGTGACGAGCGCAACGGGAATGGGGGTTGGCGAATGTCTTTAAATTAAGAAATTGAGAACCTTATCTAAATGTGCAATTCCAACCGTTGCGGAAAGTGAACGGTAAAACGTGTAATCGGCAAATGATTTTCGCACCATTTACGAAACATGCTGAAGCAGACTGTAGAGTCCCAGAAGCAGTGCCGAATGCTTAATCTACGTAGTCGTAATTTTTAATATACCGTTATATATTATTTTCGGAGGAATCGTTTATAAAGGCAAATGGATCCCATGTTTTGGTGTAGGGAAATTTTGAATTTTTTATTTATACAAGAGCTTCCGTTTGAAATACTCTGCAAATGATGGAAAGTTCCTGCTTGCTAATAATGATAAAGAAACAAAATAAATCTTCCAAAAATCCCCAAGTACCGATGAGCAACACCAATTCTGGGAAAAGTGTTCACACATCCGAGCTGCCTGTCGCCAATACGTCTGAGCTGCAAATCCAATCATCTTATTTATCTGTCTTTCTGCCTGGTGCTACTGCGCGCATTATTCCGATCCGGGTTCAGCTGCCAGTCAAGTCCAATCGGAAAAACAACCAAACAACTCGTGCGGGCAGTAAATCCTGCTAAGAAAAACCTCGTGCAAAGTCCTGCGAAAGTCATCTGGATTAACATTTTAAGCTACCCGATCCGCACATCCGTTTGCTAGCGGTCAATCCGGCAAACAATTTGAAGCGACGATTTGACCAAAAGGCATTCTCAAATATTTGCCCACAGCTCCCGGTTGGGCCATAAATTATCAATCCTTTTCCTCTCGCTCCCTTGAGTTCGAGCGTCGGAGGAATATCTTGCGATTGGAATATCTTATCTTCATGCAGCTTTCTTTGCCCGTTCGGAGTCCCTTGGCCTACAGTTGGAAATGCACCCCGCGGAGGAGAACTTCGAAGGCGTTACATCTAATTATTACATGACCGCCCTCCGAAACCAGTCACCGAAGAGACCATCGCAGACCCGGCCGATCGGTTAATCCGCTTAGCGAAGGGTTCCTGTGATTGGATTATCGGCCTGAACGGGCTTATCACACCAGGAAGTCAACCGGTCCGGTTATCACGTGCCATTTTGACCACCTTGGAGGGGCAAATATTTTGCACACAAATGTGCATCTACAACCCGCTTTCCAAAGCTCCAGGGAAAAAGAATTCGTGCTGAGGGACTTAGCTCTTGGAACGGGAAAAGATTTGCCAGAACCAGCTAGAGTCCCGGATGATGGTTTGGAAAAACTAGTTTCGACTGCATAATCGACATAGACTTTTGCTGCAGCTAATTATGAGTTATCGGACACCTTTTCGAAAGAGTTGACCAACAGAGACCGTGTCCAAACACTCGTAAATTTGCCATCTATTCACGATCGATCGACGCGGTCACGTTTCGGTAGCGGAATCGAACTGATTCAGTGGAACACTCTCTCCATGAGAGGGTTTCTCCAGAAGAAAAAAATACCCATGAGCCAGTAGGAATGACGTGGTTGAAATAAATCAAGGCTTATCTTCACCCGAAAAAAAAACACGCCGATCTCAATATCACCTTCGATGGCGGTTGGTTCACAAAAGCCAACCACAATCTGATCGCCGTTAAACGGAACCAAAAGTTGTCGCTATTCGGGAAGGAGAAAAAAAAATCCCCGATGGACAAAACGTAGTGTGTTCCGTTCTGAACCGTTTGCTTTTTCGGTGATCTTTCGGGTGCTTATTAACATCAAAATAGTGCCGTATCGATTATTCATACCTAATAATTTATGATTTTATTATTTCACCCCCGGGCGGGATCATTGATGACTTCCAAAGGTTGTGGACGATCGAGGACGAGCGGCTTGGGCTGGGGGAAAACCTCAATTCCTTGCCCGGCCTTTCCAGCGGTCAAGCGCAACGGTTGAACTGCATAAACTCCAAAGGCCGCACCGTACGGCGATAAATCAGATAGGAGTTATTAACGTGCTACCCCTTTCGGGGCAAAAAAAGACTCCCGGCAAGCCAACGAATGGAGGAGGCTGCACGTGATGTTTTTTTTCTGCATCACCAACCAACCGATGGTCGTTTGACCTCGTGGGGAGAAACCATGGCTCCAAGCCATCGCCACACGGATGCGGCTTGGAACTGCATTCGGTAATCTTCGGCCTCGGTCTCAAACGTTTTGGGTCACACAGAGCCAGAAATGAAGCAATTATGCCGTGCCATAATAAATAACACTCACTAATGCCGGAGATTATGGGGCCGTAAGTTATCGAATTTGTTCTCCCGGTTGGGTGGGTGCTTTTTTCCCCGTGTTTTCCCCCCAAAAGAATCTCAGACGGCAAAAGGCTTCTGTTTTCGACTCCCGATAGTAGGCACGGGAACGCGACGGAACATGTGTGTGTTCCGGACCGGCGATGGCTTGTCGAACTATCGATGATAACACTCCGGTGGCAATGGGCCTTTTCTTAATCGTAATTGCTTCCGTGAATCCCGGCCTCGACGCGGTTGGTTGCAGCGGAGAACCATTAAGATTTTAATTATGATCCTCGGCCGCCAAAAGGGATTCGGCTGCGTACGGTTTATGAAATTGAAAACAACAAAGATGGGTAGCTGCAATTACGCATTCGGTAGCTCATTCTTTGCTGTTGTTTTTGTTGGAGTCACTTCAGTACACCAACAAATACTGGCCTTCTGTGCGGTCGGGTTACGCGCTTTGATATTATGTCAATGTTTGCTTTTGCAAAACAAAAACATTCTACACTCATTATTTTCGTCTGTTTGATAACCGGGCTTAGGTTTCAAAGTTTAGAGATTAGTATTTTTTTCTAATCTCAATAAATTAGACACTCTACGCACACTTTGCGTTATATAAGCTTGTTACTTGTCTAATATAGTTCATATTTTACGCATTTCATAAGCTAAATATACATCTCTTCCCCGATTGAAACTACTTTTTAGCACACAAATTCTGACTTAAACTGTTATGCTTTCCATTCCTGTAGCATTCGTCACCAATTGATCGTATTCTGAATTCTTGAACTTTCTTCAACAATGTTGCAAATGATGACCCGATCGTGCCACACATAAATCGCACTCGCATTAGTTTCGCCCTTTCGCTGCACTTTCGTGTTCGTGAGTCCAAATCCTAGACTTGGCATCCCCTCCCGCGCTCGGCGGTTCCTTGTAAAAATATTATTTGCTTCCATTTTATTGCCAGCTAGATCGCGTCGGATAGTGTCTAGCGATTTCCTAAAACAACCGCCCCATAGTGTACCTTATCGCGCATTGCGATCTTCGCAACAAACTAGCCCCGGGCCGTTGCTAGAGCTCCCTTACTTTAACGGGGAATCGGCGGATTCACTCACTTAAAGCGATTACACCTTCCCTTCACGCCCTGGTCCAGATCGTGAGTTGCGGCGTCGTGAGCAGCGGTGGAAAAGCGCAATGAGCCGCGAGTTGGAAATTGCTTTCTAACCTTCCCAAGTACCGCCCAGCATTGGAATTCTCCTAGCCCTGGTTGAGCCATGCCATGCACGAAACAATAAACATTTTGTGTTCAAAAGTTTCTGCATTCCGCTCAGTCCTACCCAAACCGAGTGCTGCTAAATTTTTCAGCCATGGCATAGCATGACCGTAATGTCTTTATTAACTGGCGATACCTTTTCCACCATTTTTCCACCAAAGGCGGGTTTGTGCAATTTATTTGTTTTCCATTTACCTCCCCTACCCTCACGATTGTCCTCCTGCGGGTTGCGCGTGTTGTCAGCAAGCAGAGAGCACTCGTCCCCAAAACGGGGATGCAAACTTCGACGGTCTGGCATGGTAAGAGTAAACACACGACTCTCCGCGAGTACCGAGCGGGTTTTGTCGCCTGATTATGAAAATGTGCTGCAGGCAGCTCGCGCCGATTCGAAGTCAACCAGGCGCCGTTTTGCAATTTTTCTCTCATGCACTTTTCTCCAGCGAGCGCGGTAGGGCTCGGGGGGAGTGTGGGAACATCTTGAAGAATGAATAATGGAAAATGCCAATAGTGTGGAACCAATTGTCAAGGTCTCATAGTGAGAAGAGAGCAGCTCTGAAAATATGTTTGATATGTTATTGAACACATTTATAATGTTATATTCTAACTTAACTCCGATCGTACACAAGTTTATTATTTAACAAAATTATTTAACTCATTTTATGGGCCAATCCTTTAATCTATTGACCACAAACCTGAAGTAACCCAGTATGACGTTTATGCTGTGCTTTAAACTCGAACTTATTTTACTGTTCATCGTTCTTCGTTAGTTCATTACTGCGGTGTAATCTTTAACAGCCCCAAACCAGAGCCCTCTTTTACCAATCGGGTTGTTCGAACGATTCATACATTCCAGCATTCGTTTAAACTTCTTCGCCAGCGGGGACGGGGACATGCAGTTGCTTCACCCGGCAAGCCGTCCCATTTTGAAAGCAGTGCCCCCTCGTCCGACTCGCTTATGATTTATTAGACACGATTTCGCATTTATTTCATGTTGCAGTTTATGTTTCGACGCGTTGCTGTCGAGGGCCCTGGGTCGGCTATGACTTTCTCTCTGTTTCATATTTCCTTTCGCGCACCTTTTGCAGTCGAGGAGAAGGGCTTTTATTTCATAAGCTTCTTCCTTGGTCTCTTATCGCGTAGGGAAAAGGCCAATCGGTGCCTTCTCGACCGGACAACCGGACAACCGGAGACCTTTTTCGGTCGGTAGAGTTTTGGCACACGGCTTATAAACACTCACCCCAATCACACCAATGCGAGATCGAATTTGAGTTCCAATCGGATGCGTTCCGTCAGGCGATTGGTTTGGCGAGACTGTATCGATGAATATGATTACAATAAAAGGGCCGGACGAAAGGGTGTAAAAGAAAGCCACAGAAGCATGAAGGTCGCCAATGGGCGACAGAGCCCAGGCATGTTTCTTGAACTTCGCCTCCACTCCATTGCTTCGGTGTTGCAACGGAATGAAGGTGAAAACAATTTGCAAGCATATTCATAAAACGATTGTTTTGCCGTTGACACTTATGCACGAGCAGCCACAATACAATGACTATTATTGTCACTTTTGCAAGAATTATGTTCGTCGTTCCGTCGGAGGCCGAATTGTTTGCCGCGAGTCTCTCTCGAAAGTCCGTATCTGATTGCCGATGTTCCGAAATGCCGATTTTGCCGCGCATGAATGCTGATTTATGCATCACGCACGGTTGGTTTGATTGTTTGGCGCCGGAATTGTACATTGATGGTATGTAATTTTACTTGTTATTTAAGGTTTAATTACCATAAAAATGAAAGACGGTTTCGATTACCGAAAACAGTAATTTTCATTTCCAAAATGCTACCACATAAAGATTTGAACATTTAAAGAACCTTTTTTCAAAGCTGTCAAATTTAAATACTTTCAGCTGAGCTATATTTCTCCAGTGTCGAAGGAACTACACGATCGTCAACCGTCGTCAAGCAGTCTGTAAACCGCACCGAAACCCAAACCCCCATCATGTCGCTCGTAAACGCCCGCAGTCAGTGTCATTAAACTTTGCTCATTACGCTAATCCGCTTTGCGTTCCGTTCGCTTGCATGACAATTGCAACCGAGCATTTCCGCCGAACCGCGGCATCATCCGCCGGCTTTCCGACGTCTTCAGATGTCACCACAAAAACGAAATTTTCAAGCTGCGCTATAAATCAATCACCATCTTGCCCGGAGCCGGAGCAGCGGACGAACCTGGAGAGTGCATCCTCCTCTAGCGGCAAAGGACGTCCCGAAACGCTGCGACGCGTTCGGAGGACATAATAAGTCCTCCCCAAATGAAGTGATTTTCGTCGCACCGTTTCCACACGGGGTTGTTTTACGAGCCATGTCGTGGAAGGGGGCGAACCGAGAATGCGCTTGCTCGCCCGACAGCTGAAGACGCTCCGAAGTGTGCCTTGCTTTGCGAGGCTTTGTTTCTTTGGTTGACTCTTGTTGTGGGTGTTGCTTTTTTCCATCCTAGCAGTCGAGCGAGGAGCAGGAGATTGACTCGAGGCTGAGCTGGCTCACCGGGAGCTCCGTTCAAAAGCGTCAAACGCAACGCACCCTTCCCGTAAGAAGCTTACAAATTTCGCTTCAATTCAATTTCACAATAACGATAATAAGCAACCGCCGGTTGCCCTGGAACTGGCCCCGTGAGGGCTTAAAGTTCAGGCAGTAAGCAGGGAAGGAGCGTGTGGGCAGAACTCACGAGTCCTTTCGGGCGAGGGAAATGGGCACTCGGAGCACAACGAGCCCGTAACGAGATAACAACAAACTTAAATTGGATTTGGCGAACGACTTAGCTCTAAGCTGGCTGTAATCCTATCTCGAAGTCAGTGAAGTTGCTTTTTTATCCTTCCCTTTCCTCGCTTCCCGGGGGGAGAAAATCGTTTGACCCTTCGTTCGACGATTTGTGTTCGATACGCGATCAGGATTGTAAGGGCGAGCGAAAGAAGTGGAGATGAGATGCACATCAAACGATACTCCTTCTGTTAAGCTTCGCGAAGCTGCCCCGCGATGACCGCAAGGATTAGTGGTGGTTCAACTTCAATCGCCCCAATTGCCACCGGGGGGCGGGAAAACCACGCAGCGAGAAAAAGAGATTTGTTACGAGACACGATCAGAACGCTGTCCGGGCCAAGAGTGAGCCGCTGACCGACGGGGGAGATTTATTTTTATTTTCATAACCCACAACGATGCAAAAGCGTGATTCTCCGCGAGCCGTAATTATGCCCCTAACAAGCGCGAGTGGAAAATGTGCGGCAGGAAAAACGCGCAACAAGACCCGAAAAAAGAAAACGAAACGAGGCAGCGTGCCCTGAGGTTGCGGGCGAGGGGGCAAGGGTAAGGCGAACGATCAATCCACCGTTTGCTGGTGGCAGCAAACTACAACCGCGCACGAATGTCTTAATTTGATTTAATGGTTATGTTTATGGCACGGTTGTTATGTCAAGGTGTTTCGGAGAGGGAAGGAGATAAAGAAAGAAAAACGGCATCCACTCCCATCGGACGTTCGAAGGGGATTATGTACTCGCGGTGGGTCAGTTCCCTCCTACCAACGCAACCTAATCTCACTGCGCAACATAGCACGCACACACGCATACACGTTCCACCCAAAGCTCCACATCGTGGAGTAACGTGAAGCTCACCCGCTTATTTACTTCGGCAACAAGTTTCTTGCCGATTCATTCCACCCCCTTCTTCTTCCTCGTCGATACGATCATTGCACCAACACCAACGTGCCGAGCCCGACCACCCCCTGCGGCGTTATGCTTGTGTAGGTGCCCGTTTATGCTCCACCTTGATGCTCATGCTGCGGGTAGGCCGGGTCATGCTCAACCTGGTGCGAAGTTGCACGCTTCAACGCCCGCCGAGTCGATCGACGGTGTTTCGCCGCGTCGTTGTGTGTGAGATCAGCGTGCGCGCACACCACGGAAGCAGCCAGCGCCGGCAACACCGTTACACGATCGCGGCAATTCCGCGCCTTCCCAGCAATGGCGCTTCGTCGCTTGGGGTGCTACAAATTGCACCCTCTCCAGCGCGCTCAGGCATACACACACATACACACACATACAGTCACCGTGTTGAATGGACACGAAATCGACTGACCAATCGTTGGACGGCTCGGACACTCCTCAAGGCCCCCGGGAAAATTTGCTTCTTTTAACGCCCTTTGCAAATATACACAAGTGTGGTGCTTGCGCCTTGCGTGTGTGGAATTAATCCTTCACGAGCAGTAATTGCTCTTTAAATTACGATAAATAATAATAATAACACTCATTCATTTTAAATCGTATCATTGTTCAAAGTATCTTTTATATTGATTCAACACTTGAGTTGCAAAATCTATTCATCAATTTACTTAAAATGATGAAAGGTGGTTCATAAAACTTTCATTTTTGTTTGCTTACGTGGAAGCATAACAATTAAAATGTATGTTATTGAAACTGCTCTTGCTCCCTACATAACAATTTTTTTTTTTTTTTTTTTGTTCAAAACATAGTGTGTATGTTTTTCTCTAAAATTTGTCGAATTTATATCTTCAAACCTCTCCTGCATAAACAATAACTCCGCTTTTCGTATATTCTAACTAGCTTCGCCGGGGTATAGTTTATTTGTCTGTCTTGTTATTTGTTGTGCACACCAGCAAGCGATTGCATTTTTAGGTCCTGGTTAAAAAGTAACCTTTAAAGCCCCAATAAAATGATGACAATTTCCCTATCTCACCGAACCGATCGAATGATTTATTTTATTGTATTGTAAAGCATTATTATTTTTACTAATTGGCATATTTATATTGCTTTATAATGATCGTTATGGAGAGTGAGGTCGCATGTTGTTGTTTTTTTGTTTTCAACCCTCCCCGGTGCTCCTACAAGACGCTCCATGTGTCCAAGGATCGTGGGTGCAAGATGTCACTCTTGCCAACACAACAATAGCGATCGCACCGGTTGAGATAAAACAGTCTCTGGCCGCAGCTTCGGAGGCAAGAAGGGGCTGATAGAAGCAAGTACTATTGTTTTCCCTTCAATCTGCATGCCAGCAACGAGAAAAAAACGCCACCGAAGCGAGATAAAACTCGCGGCCAGGCGCGTTAAGACGCGAACTGGACAGCGAGCCAGCGGTTGCCGCCGGGGAAGCCTCGTTGGAATAATTTATGCACCAACTTTTTATGCATCTTTTCCTTTTCCCTCCCGGTTGTGATTGCACTCCAGTGTCCGTTCGGTTGGGTTCCACCGTACTGATTGATTGATCCCGTCCTCCTTCCAGGAAAACTACCGCAAGCAAACGAAGACAATTAAACTCAAAACGCCATCAGCTCCGGATCTCAGCGCTTTCGTTGCGACTCACGTCCCGGAATGCCCAAGTTTGGCGCGAGTTGGTTCGGTTTGGTTACCTTATTTCCTGCCGTTGTGTACTATCCGACTTGACGTGGTTCCTACACCGTCTCATACGGTCCTTCGCCAAACGGTGGTCATTTTATAATGGATTGTTGTTAATAAAATTCCAATCATATTACTTCAACCATTGCTCCCGGAGTGAATCAACTCGAACTCGCTTCCTGTTTCGAGGACCATTCCGCGTAATCTACGATCACAGAACCCGTCTATATGCTACCGAGCATTCCTTTACTACCGAGGCCACTTGTCTTGGGTGGTTTTGCTCGTTCGAAGGGAAACGACAAGGAATTTGAATGCCACGGTTCGCCCAACAATGTCGACCGAGTAGATTGCTGGAAATTTCTTTATCATTCTAATTAAAAATATGTTCCGCCACCAGCACGTGTTATTCTAGTTGTCTTAACTATAAGTTATTCCCTGGAAATGCCGTGGGATTTTCCTGAATGTATTGGTGGCAAGCGCCTCAAAAATAAAACAAACCACACACAAAACGGGACTGAGCAGATCGATGTTGGGTCAAAACAAAAGCCCCAATAACACGGCAAGGATCCCGTTCTCGTTAAATGATTTCCGAGAAGCCCTTTTCCACCCGTTTCGGTCGAAAACCCTTCGCGAGCGCATCCTTCCTAGCGTATCGAAGCACCACCGGATCCAATTGTTCTCCCTCGATCCGCTTGATCGTGTTTCCCTGCGGCACTCCTGGAGCTTTCGCGGACAACTCCTCAATTCGACAACTGATCGCCTTTCCCGAAGCCCGCGTCAACAAAGTAAACGAAAGCGCGCAAACAGCAACATCAGCAGCAACAAGAGCAGCCAACACACAAAACGGTAGCAAATTTTTAAACGCGAATCGACGCGACGAGATTTACGGCCACGGTTCGGAGGAATTTTGTCCAATTAGTGAAGGGATTGTGAACTCCTTGCTCGCTCGCCTTGCCTTTTCGTTTTCTGGATTCGGGAAACGCAATCGGAAAAAAAACTCCAACATCATCGGCGATCAGTTTTCCCCATCGTTTGGCAGCGCCAAACCAATCCCTTGAAGCCAGAAACGACGCTCGAACGAGTGCGTTTTGGGCTGGTTTTGGGAACCTTTTGTACGCAGTGTCTCCGTTCAATCGCTCCGGGAGCATAAAATCACGTAACGATCGTACCTTGACAGGGTTAGTGGCTAGTGAATGAGCGATTAACAACTCGTAAACTGAACAGGAGAGATATGATTAAATCTGTACCGTTTATTCTCGATCCGTTGCCGTGGGTCGGTGAAGAATGGAGTCATAAAAAGTCCAGTACTGTGTAATTTGCTGTAAAAAATGAGCTGCCAACGCACGATCAGAGTTATTCGGGCTGGTTTGTTCGTGTGTTGTCCATGTTTTGCGTGAATCAATTATTTAGAGCATATTTTCCTGGTCAGCAATTTCGATTTGGAAATGTGTATGGATTATCTTTTTGCAGTTTTCTGATAAATATTTTTTACCATTTTATGCATGTTATGCATTTTGATAATTGACATTATCAAAAGAAAATTTCTTCATGGACTAAACAAAATAAATCGACAATCTATACAAATTTATGAAAAAACGACGACATTGGAAAAGGTACTTGTATTTCAGGAATAACCGAATAATACAATAGTGTTATCAAGGAAATAAGAAGCTTTTGAGATAGATTTTGATATTTATGAACAGATTTTTTTTTTTGCTTCAAGGCCTTAAGACACTTGAAGCAGGAGTTTTCCAGGGCACGGAGAATTAATGGGCATCTAACTTGTAAGCAAGTGTCACAACACAATCATTGGCGTGGCACCAGAAAAGGTAACGATTCGTTTCGCGGTAGAATCGGCACATGACACACTCAATTTTCATACCCACCCTCCCGAATACCACCCGAATTGATTCACCCATACGCAGAAAAGCCCAGGGCAGGACGAACGCGTCGGAGGAGCGACCCGTTTCGCGCGAGTTGGTTGATTTTCAATTCGCCTTGCCGACTTTACTGCAGCACCGCCAATCTCACGGCCGACTGGTTCACGTTTTAGCGGCGCGTTAAGTCAATTACATTGTAAGCGTGTCGTAGCCGCATAATAAAGCACCGGGCGGCACGCAATCACCGACGCCATTAGCGTCAACGCTCCAATCGAAGTGGTGTTTTGGAGTAAAATGAGCAGTTGGTGTTTTTTGCACACTCTTGCCTCGTTTGCGTTAGCTCGTTCGACCATAAAATGTGACTATGATATTAATTATGAGATAAGCGAATGTGTCAACGAGGCTTGATAAAAATGGTTCTCGAAGCCGCTCATAATATGCACGGTGGGTGCGATATGCGTTAAACACTAATTAAATTATGCTAGCCCGATGCAACCGCAACAGGAGATGCAGCCTTCCGCAACCCAACCTCCGGGCAGTCATTGGGGAGTTATTAATTATCTTTAATTAATGAGCATCTCCGTAGTGGAACGATTGAAATGATACACGATGCAAAAACGGAACGACTTGCTGCTTCTTAAATGGTGAACTGGCGGAAAGTCCACTCGATCCGAGCCGATGGACAACGTGGGGGAGCCTTTCAGCGTACCGGGCACAAATCGTTAACATTTCCAAAACAATCATTGGCAATGTTCGTCGCGTCTTGGTCGGTTTAATGCGGTCGAAATGTTTTTCGCAGTAATTTTTAATTTTCCTTTCCACAAGCTCTCGTTTGCACGCGACGATGGACTCCAGGGAGGGTAAAGAGAACGTGCTAGCTTCGTGCCCGGAAATTGGACACCATTTGTCAGATCGCTCCGACGATGAGAAGGTGGAAAACGGTGGCCAGATCGCGCAAACGAAGATGGAATAATTTGAATATTTTATTATGCTCACCATGCGACTTATCGCGATGGATGGGTTTGGTGCGGGCTTGTCACTGCTGCTACCGTGGATGGCAGCATTTCTCTCGTGATCCAATTAAGTGTCACCAGGGAGGAGCAGACGAGATTGGTCGCGCCGGCGGTGGGCCGGGGTTGGCCGCGTGTTACCAGAAACAATATCATTATCCGACCGGCGGAATAACACCGAGAAAGAGGAGAGGAAACCGGCCGATGCGGAATGTCGATCCAGTTCCGGACGGGTCGCGAATAACCGAGCGTAGCAGTCGAGATTAAAACGAGCCCAGAATCGATCCGGGAATGGCCAACCGGTGGCTCGATCGAAAGAAGTATCGTGTTGCGATCGTTTACTGGAAAAGTTGACTACGTCAACCCCGCCAAGGCGAGAGGTAAAAAGAAGCAACGGCTGAGGCACAACAAGACACACAAAAAGCGAACATCGTGAACCTCGAAATTAGCGGACCATTTGAAACTGTCAGCTACTGTTTTTGCTAATTAATAACAATGTTTAGAGCCGCGGAAAGGGCGCGCGAGAGAACGGTCACAAAAAAAGGCGGACTTCTGCTGGGTTATTTGTGTGTTCGTCGCGAGAATGCGCGTTTATCTGTCGGTGTCTCTGTATCGTGCCTCGCTTTGTCCAACCCGCGTCTTTTTCTCGGTCGGTCAGCAGAAAATGAGACGATCGCAACAAACAGAAAAAAACAATATAACAACAACATAAAATAAATGAAACAAAAGCGCGAATACATGTGAAGATGCAAATTTGTGGACCTACCGAATGCCGAACGGATGTGTCGTAGGACGGGCGGAGGAATTCGGCTCGAACGTGTGGGAAACTGACCATCTGAGGGATTGAAATGTGAATGTGGAACCGTTGGACAGTGAAAGATCGACAAATCTCGTTCACGTGGTAGAATGTTAATGAGTACACAGCTGCATAGTGGTCAAGCGCTGCTTGGCGTGCTTGTGCTTGTAAGCGGTTTGTATGTAAATGAATTTAAACTTTAGCTTCCAGATTTGTTTTCATGATAGTTATTGAAAATGCTTTACATAATGGAAAAGACGAAGAAAATTTATCTGAATCAAAAAGCGTACAAAATGTATACAATTTTTTTTCAAAACTCTATAAACAATCAAACTATATCTTAGGTTTTGTAAAATTTCTCCTCATAAATTACAACTTAAAATCAAAAACCATATCCAACATTTGCATACAAAATCTTGTCAATTTTTTTATACCACCGAAAGTTGCTTCGCATTTCAATGCTACCGGAAATTAACTAGCTGAAAAGGTCAGCATTTACAAGACAAATTGTTGATTAATACAATAAAAATGATTTTTTATCCCTCATGCACCAGAAAAACAAACTCGTTACGAAATGATTAAAAATGAAGCTAGTTTGCCAATTATACTTTCAACAAATGCAAATGCGCTTTAAAAATGGTAATTTTGCGAGCGTTACGAACACACGAAAACAAGCTCTTGAAAATCACGGCCAGGCACGAGGAAAGATCAACAAGTTTTTAATTAATTTTCCACAGTTCCACTCCACAACCGCAGAGCATAAAACAAACAAAACCTTAATACCACAAAAATGGCATGCTGCAGTTGCATCGTCACCCCGTGTCGAATGCAGCATTCCCGAAACGCAGTGCATGGCAAAATATAATAACAAGACCAAAACACACATCGACACCGCGTTGCGCAGCCCATTATCTTACCCAGTTTTGCGCAAATAAAATGTAAATTGAATGCACCGAATATAATAAATTAAATCAATCGCCTGCGCCTGCTCGTCGTCCGGTTCGCGCGGTGGTTTTCCGGCCCCGTTGGGTTGAGTTTAAACAGATCGCAACCATCTTGGCTCGGTTCGGCCAAGACGAAGCCAACCAACCCTCATTCCCTTCAAAGGGCCATCGAGGGTGAGGTTCTTGGGGGGTGGGAAACAAAACCCGTCGAAGAACAGAGAACATGAATGTGATAAACAATTATGTCACGATCTTCTTATAATTAAAATATTTCTCATTAACGAGCCCCGGAGAGCGAAACGGTTTACCAATTAAACTTAATTTGTAATTGCTTAATACCTTCGGCTTCGGTTCGCGCTTGTGTAAGTGCATGCAGGTCGTGTGTGCATGTCACTGTGAGCGAGAGGGCAAGACCTTCTTTGCATTCCTCCTCGAAGTACTCGGCAGCAGTTGAAGCCTTAGCCGTGAGTTTACTTGCCCTTCAATGTCGACCGAATATATGTGTGTGTGTGTGTTTGTGTGCCTGAGTACTGGAGAAGGGTGTGGGGTGCTAAAGGTCGTAAAAATGTAGTAAATGTGTGATTGGAAATGCAATGCTAAGCATCGCCTGCCCTTCGAAAGGGGGTTGGCGTAAGACGGTAGGCAGCGAGCCTAAAGATTATGTTCCGATTTTTCCATTGCACTTCCCATTCGCTGCATTTTCTTTTGCCACTCAAACATCAGCACTTCTGTTCACGGTTTCGTCTGAAAACGCGGCCCCGATGCCATCCCCCCTTTGCTCGCAGGAAAATGCATAGAGAAATCTTTTCACGTGAAGTCTCGCCTTCCATCGGCGCGGAAAAGGGAAACGACCGCGAAGGAGGGTTTGGAAAAGTGGCAGCAAATCGCAGATCGCAAGTCGCCGTCTCTCGTGACTCCTGCTCGCGCGTTAACTCCCTAACGAGGATGTCTCGGGAGTGTTTTGCTTCGCCGCTCCTCCCCCCGAAACGCCATCCTTTCCCCCGTACCACCTCCTCGCAGTCAGTTGTGTTGAGCTCCCTGGAGGTTTTTCGTGCTTGGGCATGCATTTTTCGCGGGCACACTCCCACCAAAGTATCCCCACATGCAGTCTCGCTTTCGTCAACGAGTTTGCTCTCCCTGAGGGAGCCAGGGGGACCCTGTTTTATTACTTTCACGCTCGATTTAGTCGCTTGATTACAGCGAAGGGCTGACTGCAGTAGCTAACAAATGCAACCGACTCCCAGCAGTTGACGAAAGGAAGCGAACTTGGGGAAATAAAGTGAAATAAGATTTAACAAGGCAGAAGCAAAAAAGACAACCAAGTACGAATACGGGAGGCAAAAAAAAAACACAATCAGTCAATTTATTACCATCAAACACTATCAAGCGTCAGTGAGCTTCCAACTACAAATGTAATGCTGTTAAATTGAGGCCGTTAAGTTTTATGATATTATCTATTCACGGCGCTTGGCTGCATTTGTTTGCCTTTATTTGTGGCATCAGATCGTGCATCGGGTACGAGATTTAAGTCGCGTCGGACACGGGTGCTATTAAATGATGATGGCATAAGCGGACCAGGAGCATAAACTTTACGGTGCTATAAAGCTCGGCGAGAGGCGCTACTGCTGCACCGTGAGTAGTTATTACCTTTTGAAGAGCTCTTTAATCTTGTAGACTAGGATATTTCCTTGCGATAATAGTGTACTATCTCCAATGATACTCCTTCTAGCTTGTGCCTGTAAAGGGTGGTGATTAAACGTTTTCCGTTCCATCTTTAGCCTAATTATGCTAGGTAATATCAATCTTAATTATCTTCAACAAGTTTTACATGCTTTCTTTAACTCTTTCGTATTCTCGATGTCCTGTTGGACACCGCATACAAGTACTATGAACTATTCATTTGACTAACTCACTCATTTGTATGCGTCTTGACCTAAAAACAAGATGTTTGTTGTAGCTCCATTTCAATGCTAATATGCTACCAGCATAGGAAAATAACACAGAGAGAAACAGAATGCGTAATTCTCAACTATACACCGACAGTGGTCACCGCTGAACACGTCAATCGGGGTTCAAAAAAGCCAAACCACTTCACTCAAACCATCCTTGGCAGAGTGTCCTTCTTGGTGTGACTTAGAAAAACACAGTAACAACACGCAACGATGAAGTAGCAAAGCGTAAAAAACACCCCCAGAAGAGCCCCTTTTACCAACCAAATGATCCATCCGGACAAGTCGACCATCATTTGGCACGTCATTGGTTCCAGCGAGCGAAAACAAGCGTTAATGAATCCGCACCGGCCACCGCAAACGCCGCACCTTCGACTCGCCGAACCCTTTGCCAGCCCGCAATACCGAATAGAGTTAATTTATGCACATTAAATACCGAAGCGAAGCGAACAGCCCTTTTCCGAGTGGTGTGCCGAGACAAATTTGCTACTCTCGAGCGGCCACTCCGGCCGGTCGTGGGGCCGAAAGTCATCCGCCGGCCGAACGATAACGAAGACCACGTCCACGGTGACAGCGACGACGGCGCGGACGGCGATGACCACGCCGAAGGCAATGGCGGAGATTTCACTTAATTAATTGTATAATTTTTATCTCCCGCAGCCCACAGCACTCGTTTGTGCACGTCGCCACAGTGCACTTCCAAATAGGCGATCCCCTCCGCTTCGGGTGGCGGGCGGTTGACGGGCGAAGTTACGAATAAAGCACCTCTAGCTCATTATCGGTCGCTGATTGACCGCTTTCGGCGTGCCGGCTGTTGTTTGCCGTTTCGGTGGGTTATGTGACAGCTAACTTTGCCACGGTGCGACACCACCACACGATGCAGGCCGGGCAGGAACAGCGGTGCATCAGCTGGGTGCAGCTGCATCGACGCTGTAAAGGGTGCGCAAGCGAGCTTATGTAAGCTTTCGTGATGAGGCTCAAGTGCAGCATCTAGTCGTTCCTCGTTTGTTTTACGAGCCGTTTTTATTTGCTAGTGCAGATAATCCCTATTGCCCTTTACAGATTCCTAATTTCTAACTTGTCCTCATTGTCATGTAAGCAGTACCTGCATGATCATCATTAAAACTATGCTCGTTATTATTAAAGAACATAATATTACTGACTGTAAAAATGATATTGAGCATTAGTTTTGTTATTTCCAATCAGCTTATATGCTATACAATTACACAACAACATTCACAAAAATTACGATTCCTATTCTTTAGCAAACAAATTAAAACTAGTTTTGGTTAAAAGCGAAATCTTTTAGGTTTTCATTAAGTTTAGAAAATACCAAAGTTCCAAAACAGGATGTTTTATAAAAATATTTCATTTTGTTAGTCGTGGAAACAATTATTTATAAGATGAAAATTTTCATGAAAATGAATCGCCTATTGAATCCAATCGATAAATTGTTTGATGTTGGAACCTAGTAACTTCTTGTTTGAAGGCATTCCAAATCCTTTAAAAGAACATGAAGGAACGTTGCTTTTACACATAACTTGTTAAAGACAGAAAAATCAAAGCAACCCTCTTGGGAGCAAAATTCTAAATGTCGGCTCACGAAGTTCATTATCCTTCTACAGTGGAAGTTGTATACTTTGTTGAACCATCATGTGTGCATCCATTAGACACAAATCTCCCGAGTAATTATCTTGTCTAATTTTTCCACCACCACCACAAGCCTTTGGCCGTCCACATCCTACATTCGTTAGCCTACCGATTGCGAGGATACTGGCGTGTTCGTCATCATTAACAAAAACGGTACGACCAATTATCGCTGGCCTTCTACCACTCTCGGCATCCCTCGGTCCATGGCTAAACCACGCACAATTAATCAATCAAAAGTGAAAATTGTGTTTTGCCGTCCGAGTTTAGCCATGACAAGATGTCGTCTCGCCATCCGACCGTGCCGGGTTTTCCGTCCAGGCGCACCTCATAATGCCGTGCCTGCTTCGAGTTCTTGGTTCATCGACGCATGTCGTTCGAATCCATTAGTATCGCCGTAAGATGTTAGGTCAGTCATATTGATCGGTACATCCGAAATTGTTTAACGTGTTTGCCCGCGCAGGTGACATAACAAATCGGTTTCGTGCAGGTAGGTTGCGCTGGTTTCATTTTTTTCTGGGACGCCTCACCATGTTGATCCCTTCGATGGCGTCAACTTTCCGCCCCCGATCGCCGGATGTGTCGGTGACTCGGTTAGAGTGGGATTAAATTAATGAATTTTCCCCACAGCACACGCGAGATGCCTGACGAGGAAGTTCGTTTGTTTTTCCACTGAAGAAAAACCAAAACAACCGCGCTTGACATGCCAATTTTGTGGCACGAAAATGAAACGTTTTTGTGCTTGTTAGTCAATTAACACGACCAGGAGCGGGTGGAAGCGAGAAGAATCTGGAGCAAACCCGATCCGGCGGGATATTCTTGCGACGTCAGATTTCAAGCTGTGATTAATTGTCCCATTCGGAGGACATACCGGGCGGGAGCTGTCGATATTTTCGAAATGTCAAACCCAACCGCTATGAGTTATGATCGCGTCGAGGGAATCACAAGGGGATGATCTGGTTTTCTGTTCTTGCGAAGATGGTGTTTTTGTGTTTCTTATTTCACTCATCTCTTACACCACGTATTCTTTGGTTTTTTTCTCTCTCGATTTTTTGTCATCCCAAACTACATTTCGATCCGTCCAGCGCGACACTATCAGAGTACGGGAAAAAATGACGTCCAGTGCGAGCGGGCATCGAATCGATCAATCCAACGGTCGGCCAGCCGGCCAACCTCGATCGATCGGGCCGGATCGAAGCACTGACGCCACCGGCAGACGCTTTCCCGATGGCGAAGCCCTACGGGAGTTTGACAGGTCGCAGAGCGAGCGCGACTGACAAGCGTCCATTATCGACATCGGACGCAAAACGCTTCCAACCAACACACCCGTGGCTTCCCGTGTTGGTCAGCAGCATGCCCATTTTTTGAGCCATAACTGGCGAACGGCGCAGGAAAAACCACCGGGACACGAGCACAAACAAGCGGCCGTTCGCGCACGTACACAAAAACTGGTCCCGCAGAATGGACCGGCAAAAACTTGCAGCGGCCGGGCCCGGGGCAGCCGGACCAGGGGCAGTGATGGGGATGAATTATTCCAATTTTAAAAATTAAAATTCTTGGAAAATAACTGAACAATTAATTCCATCGATCGGCGGCCGGTTCGAAATGCTACTCCGGGACGACCGAGGGTCTCTCCGGTGGGAATTGCAAAGCATGCGGGGTGGAACGGGCCAGGAGGGGCTGGTCCCAGGTGAACGTCAAACAAATGAGCGTTCGCTGCTAATTTTTTATTAATTTATGAAACATGTCCCACTGTAAATGATCTCATCAAACCTCCCCGCGCCTGTGATCCATCGCCTCGGGAGGGATGCTATCGGGGAGGGGTGGAAAGGGGTGCAAGCTGCAGGCGAAATGTCCACTTTCTGATTGATGTGACGTTCGTTCGCCATTGCTGGGGGACGTTCCAGCGCAGTTTCCCGTTCCACGGTGACGTGGCTGATCGATTTCCGCTCGCGCATCAGGGATGTGAGCATAATCGGGCAACGATATGCTCGTCGACATTCGACATCGGGACGGCTTGCTGTGCACGCCAATGCGCCTGGTTCCGGCTGGTTCCGCGGCTGTCAGTCGCATTAATTCCTGCATTAATTCATAAATTATTAATCCAATTATTGTTGGACATTTCACTCGCTCGCTTACCGGCCATTTTGTGCTCAAAGAGAGGAGGGTCGTCGATAGCACTGGAGGGGTGGAAGGACATGCTCCGAAGATATGCTGCTAATTTCAGCAAATTAATGCCAACCAAGAGCCTTCTGTTTCCGGCAACAAAAGCTTCCGTATTGATGTTCCCAATGTGTTTCTGTTTATAAATTGGCGTTTTAGTTTTATCTAGCAATCACTCAAAAGCATATACTTTTAAGTTGGTTCAATCGTTAATTTAAACATATTGTAGATTAATGTTACGTAAATGTATTATGCTACAACAAATGAAACTAAGAAAATGATGCTCTTTTTGTTCGTTACATATGCGCAATATTATTTTTCAAATCTAAATTTTCAAATGTATAAATTAATTTGGTACCATTTGATTGCTTCTCTTTATTTGTATGATATCTCAAACAAATTATGTTAACCTTCATAATCTTGTTTCGTTTTTTTTTTTGACGAAAATGAATCCTTATTTGGATTAAAATATTCACATGCGTAGAGATTTTTCGTGACAGGATTACAGCTTTTAAAAGATTTATCAACCGAAATTAAAAGATACAAGGAAAATTAGTTCTCAATACTGATAACACTTCTTTTCTTACATTATTTGCTACCATGACATCCAGCTGCTGGTGCAGTTTCGTTCTTCCTTTTTCTATATTTATTTTCTGCAGTAAATCAACGCCATCGTCGTCCGGACCTTCATCACGACGTGCTCACTCTTCTACAATGTTCGACACCAAGCTCGGGCGAGCAAAAGTGGACCATCGGACGGTTCCATCGGCGGACGAGAATTCAATTAACGAAAGAATCCGCACCTCACACTAGACCAACACCCGGAGGCACCCTGTGATCATTGCGGACGCGAATTGCCACTTTTCCCACAGTCCGACGGATGGGGGTTTTTCCAGCAGGACCTACCCACCTACGGATCCCGGTCGATCGTCGTTGGTGTTGTTGTTGACTTTAAACGCGTTTATATGCGCGCGTGTGTGTGTGAATAATTTTCCGAAAAGAAAAGCTCACTCGCCAATCAATCGCCTGTCGTCTCCGGCGTCCCCGACTCGATCGGCTCGCAGGAAACCCCAGGCACTTTCATATTTGCTCATTGGCAGCCCATCCGCCCGCCCGTCGGGCTGTGCTCGTAGGTTTCCGGCGTTCATCTTTAATTCATACGCATTCCGTAATTTGTTCCGAGGGATGATGGGCCGCCATCGCCGGCCACCCGGTCCTGCTCGGACTGCTGCTAATCTGTGCACGCCGGCGGAAAACGGTGTTGCCATTTCCCGATGCTGATACAGTCCAGTTCGGGACGGGCTCGATTCGCATGCGTTGGAGCGCGTTCGAGCGAACAAATGAATTTACACATAGCTGAGCACCCGGGCCGTTGCCACAAGCCCTTCCACCTCTCTCTCCGCCCTGCTGCAAAACTGGTCACCAACGGGGCAAGTTTATCTATCAAATTGCAAAATTGTCTCTTAAGCCCGCGCATTTCCCGACCCCGGCACGCAGGCTGTCTCGTTAAGCTTTTCCTCTCTCACGTCCGTGATAAGTGATCCTAGTGATAGTGCACACGATGCACCAGACGCAACACGTCCGCAGCACGGTCGAGGGAAATGGGAACGAAGTCGAGGAAAGATCAACCCCGAAGGCAACTGCCCAACCGTTGCAGTCGAAATTAGCTAATTATCACCGGGTGGGGATCGAATGGCTCCGTTCGAAAGCCTGTCGAGCGCTTATCGTGCACCCCTCCACCAGCAATCTCAGCCGCGCCGAACCCCTGACCAGCGGGCCAATTGCAGTTGCAATTAATTAAGCGAAAATAGCTCTCCGGTGCTCGAACGAGTCACATGATTGTGTGTGACGACGGAACGAATCGATCGAAAGTCGTTTCGGAGACACGTTTCCCATCGACCGGACGGGAATGGAAGGTATAGGCCTTCGGACGGGCCCTGGCAGAAATAAATTAACAATCAATAAAACCAACCACCGCGCGAACCCGAGAAGCAGCATCGAGCTGCAATCGGGCACGCGGGAGCGCGCAACTGCAATTGCTCAATGAACCAATATGTCCGTTGCGTGTGCCTTTGGATGCTGCAGGTGCACACACCACGAAGCTGGTGCGATGTTTCGTGTTCGTGATCGCCGCTACCGAGACGCAGTCAGGACTTTCATGGGACTCCGTCGGAGCGGATGCATCGTTTGCGAGAGCTTTTACGCCATCTGAAGAAAACTAACCCACCCTGAACGAAGTTAGCGTTACTCCATTAATAGACGCAACTGAAATAAAAGACTACGAGGTTATTTGAATGGGAATATTTTTCCTCGAATCTACGGTTTCTTCAGATCTACCAGACAAACTCTTACGGAATCTTTACTTTTCATAGTACACCTACTTAAAATGCCAACAATAAGCAAACGGTTTATATTTTATTGGGTGTCAAATCTCATGTTTAAAAAATGTTTATGCTCTCTTCAAATGCATGCACAGCGTTGAATAGCATAGACAAAACGACTGATTATCAAATACTACTAAGGTAAAGTATCTCTGGTGTCCATACAACACAACATAAAACATTGAAAGAGCAAAGTTTGATTTCAATGTTTTTTGTTTAAAAATGTTCATCTTCATATGTTGAGGTATACAAAGAACTGGTTAAATTACGCTATCATTGGATTCAAGGACAACATTGGAAACAACAATAAACAAATCACGCACCATTGAATTCTTCACCGTTAAGATTCGCTACCATGTGCAAATACACGATAAAGTCAAACATACAAAATACCAAAACTCTCTGAGATACGTAGAAATCCTTTGCGAGGAAATTGAAATACTGCTGTGGATATTTACTCTAAGGGACTATAATATAGAGGGGTGCCCATGGCGCAGCGGGAGCGCGAGGAAACACCACACCCACAGGTGTGGGATCGAATCTCGAGTCTGGCACCCTCCGGTTTTACGAACGGCTGACCACCGATCTATAATATACCGTCTTTCGGTCACACAAACTCTCTTCGGAGAGAGGCCTTGTCCCATTAGGGGATGTCGTGCCACATAAAGAAAAAAACTATAATATAGAGTTGCTACAAGTAGAGCAAAATTTTAAAATATCATTGCCATCATTTTATTTATTTTATAAAGTTAACTCCGCACCATCAAGAGACGAACCCTGATTTACCGAAGTCGCTCCACAGCAGTACTTGCGAAAAGGAGGCAACCAACGCCAGGAGCGCATTGTCCTCCGCCACTCGGAACACTCAACAGCTATAAAAACGATGTCCGATCAATTCTCCACTTAGGGCAAACGGTGGAAAAATGGAAATTTCATATTTATTGCTCTCGCATAAGGAAAAACCTGTGCGGTGACTGTCATCACGCGCAGGGACCTTCCCGAAACCTCCCCCTTTCCATCGTAACAGACCCGCAGCGGACCACACCGCTTTTTACGCCCTCCATTTGTGTTCGTCCGAACCCCGACGTTGTCAACCGTTGGAACGCGTTTGAAAAGGAGTTTTCATGTGAATTGTATTAAGATGTTATCGATAAATTAGTGATTCAGCCATTTCTACGGGAGAATGTTGGTGCGCGAGGGCAGTTTGTTGGAAGCGGTAAGAAAATACAGTTTTAGTTGCTTTTACGTCCCTACTGCACACAGCTACATAAACACACACACACACATCGCACTGGAGGCAATAGGAAAAACTCCAACCTCGACGCAAAAGCCAGCGGTCTCTGCGTGGACAAACCATTTGTAATTGTAATTTCTTCATTTTTCGCTGACTATGGCCACCGGTAGCCGGATGGAAGTTTCTCTGGAGGGCACCAGGAAAAGCCCTCCCAAACTCGGCCAGGACGCAACCGGACGACACCGCGTCTTCCCCCCGGATGAGACCCATTTTCCGCGCCCGCCCAACGTGCGGGCCAACCAACCCAGTCCGTACATGGGTACGCCAAATGAGATCTCACCTGTGGCCCGTTTCGGCCAAAGAAACCCCCGCCTTCCCGCCACGGAAATGCCCCGGACCCGTTTGCCTCGGGGAGGCCACGGCACGGTTCGCCACGTTCGGCTAATTACTCTCGGTTGCAAAATTTAAATTCAATAAACAATTAATTGAACCCGCTCCGGTACGCGTCTTCCGCGGCCACGGCAACTTTCCACTTTTGGCAAATGGAAAATGGCCCTCTCGACCGCGGCCCCCTCCCGTCGCACGGTGCGTCACCGAGGAAGCGAACGAACCACGGGGAAAGATAATGTCCACCGATAATAGAACCGAGACTTATTTGGGCCTAAACGCTTGACGATGATGACGACGATGATTATGATGATGACGGTCGCCAAGACGGTAGTCCGGCTTTTTCCCGACGATGATGCTTTCGCTCCGCCCGCCTCGGATGTGCAATCGACTGGTGCAATTATAGAAAACTGTTGTTCCAGGAACGCTGCTCACTCCCGGCCGAACGAGCCCTTCCTTCTGCTTCCATCCTTCAGCCATATTCGTGTTTTCCCGATCACTGAACGGCAACGACATCCGAATGAAGTTTAAAATGGTGATTGTGAATAGTTTCACACTTTACTAACTCACCCTCGGTTGCCGTGTCTTCTTCCCCCTCCATGACGGGGGGATGGCGGGCAGGAGGCCATTGAGAATCCTTCCATGCGCTTCCCTCGAGCTGGCTGGAATGTTGTACAGCACCGTTCTGCAAACAAGCAGTGCGCCCCCATGCGCTGCGCATACGCAACTAGCTGCACGCCTGTGTTGGCATACATACACACGCACACACACGCGTGTGATCGTGCAGTGGAAGGCCATTTGCCGTGTGCGTTAAAGGTGCGCCAAAAAAGGACACAGCGAGATAATCTTGGCGAGCCATTTATTTGCCAGCGTTCCCCGTTTAGGGCTGGAAACTCGAATGCAAACCAACGGCCCGCCGCTTTTCTTTCGCTTCCTCGCACATACGCGTACACACACACACACACGCGCGTGTATGAGGCTAAAACAGTGTGCACTTACACAAATCGGTTTATCGGTTCACTTCCAAATACGGCGGCCCATCAATGATTTTACACATATTTGCTCCCATTTAAGGGTGCATGTATTACAATGAGTCGTTTGCGTGGCTCGCAAAAATTATCCCTCCACGATCGTGTGCCCCGAGGCTCTCGGCCCGGGTCGTTTTGCTCCTTCTCGGTTACGGTTGGCAGGAAAATGAGTCCGAAAATTACTTATATGCTCGTTGGGGGAGGGAGGCGGATCGGAACTGGGCAACGACACGCATTCTCTACCCCTTGTTTGCTCCAGCGGGCGGGTGTTGGGGTGACTTGAGACAGGGCAATGGGTTTATCGGTGTGCGTTGATCTCTGGAGAACTGGCTGCTGAATGATTTATTGTTCGCGGGTATTGTTTACTTAAATTGTTTATCGTATGGATATTGTAAACTGCATTGGTTTAAGTTTATGCTAATCGCAAAAAGGGAAAATTTGTATGTTTATCGATGGCAATCCGATAGTTCAACTTCATTGAGATAATATAAAAAATATTTCTAACATTTTTCTCACTTCATCAATTTGGTTTTGATCAAAAGAAACCAACGATATGTCAAATAAAACACATGTTTCCGCCCGGGATCGAACCGGGGGCCTTCCGCGTGTTAGGCGGATGTGATAACCACTACACCACGGAAACAGCTGTCTGATCGAGATTTAAAAAAATATACATACAATAAAAAGATTCTTACAAAGAAGTGTTTTCTGGTATAAATTTTACATTTGCCTAAAATATTTTTCAATTGAAGGTGATTTTTCGAGAGTTCCTTTTATGCTGTCTTCGACACTTCAATAACAAATTACCAATAGAAATGCAAAGCTTTAGGGGTGTGTAAATTGTTTTAGTATGAGCACAGTTATAAACACACAAGAATTTCCTTGATTCCTCCGTTTTGGACGATTGTTATTGACCAAAATCCAAAAATCCACCTTCAATTAACGACGTAAAACAATTTCCCCTTTCCACTATCAATTGCCCATTTATTTGCCAATCTTGTTTTACAAAACGCATCGCAGACTGACTCGGGCGTGCTTGCGCATGTATGCTAACGCATCCTCCAAGGCGTACTTTTCCGCGCTTTCTTGCGGCGAAAGGGAACCGTGCTCGGCACCCAAAAATGGCGATTAAGGATAATCTTTCGCCCTTTCGCCAGCCGGAATGAAGGGCACCTGAGCGCTGCGCAGAACACCGGTAGTTGCGCCAGCTAGCGTTTTGCACAATTATCAGAACCTCACTCGTTCACTCCCGCCAAAATACACCTTCCACCGTCAGCCCGAACCGGTGATCGTGGGTCTTTACCTTTTTTTTGTTTTGCTTTCGTAACTGCCATTCGATCGCTTTCCGATCCCTGCAACCCTTAAAGAGGACAATTTATTATCCCAATTAGCAGCGATAAATCCGAATAACCTTTTTCTGATGCCCCCTCGCTCCGCCACGCTGGTGCACTTGGTGCCAATTTCTGGCGGCTTTCCCGCCACCATTTCCTCCGGTGAGCAACATGTCTGGCATTTAACCGCTCCGGAGTCGAAAATTTCCCTTTCCCGTTTTGCTACCATAAGCACGCCCGAGGTAACCTATGGAATTGTCAACCACCTTCACTCTCGAACCCTTCCCGCCGCACGCTCGCCTTCCTTCTCCTTCCCGCCTAATCCCCGCCTCCCAGGCCGGCGTATCACGATCGCGATCGTTAATCGATGCTTCACAACTTTCAACATATTTCAGTTTGCACTTCACTTTTAACTACCGACGACCACCGTTCAAACACCGTTCAACACCAGCAGCAGCAGCGGCAGCCAGTCCGGAGTTCCATTCTTTTTCCCCTCGCGCGGAAATGAAAGGAAAATAACACTCCCTTATCGGCCGGGAAGGTGGGCCGAATCGGAGGGGAGCATAAAACGGTGGCAGGGTGGCTGCCTAATGATACCATCTTCATCTTGACCGGGGCATCGCCTAACGAGCACACGAACGAAGGCGACGAAAGTTGGACTTTGGAGAGAACGACGACGACGAGTGGAAAACCCCCCAGGCGAGCCCGAAATTCCCCCCCGCGATCACCTTCAAACGCTTCGATCGAGTTCGGATGGGGCTCTTTTTTTGTCGCAGGTGAGGCGGAGAGTGGAGGATCTGCCCGCCGAGGGTTTTGTTCGATCGATTTCGACGCCGAAACGGGCACGCCGGAACGGGTTACGAGCACCGAAAAACCCCGGCGAAGGAAAAGCAAACAAAACAACTCGTCCCAAACGTCCAAACCCACTGTCGAACCCTCTTCAAAACCCGCTCGGACCGGAGCGCGAACGTTGGTAGCAATTGTTTTATTTTATTTTAATTGGATGCTGCTACCATGCGTGCGGCTTCCCACCCCGGGACACGATGTCCGCGCCCGGAACACCGAAATCCTATGCCCATCAGGGTGTACGGTGCACGGCGGGTAGCCACGGCGGTGGCGGTGGTGGTGGTGGTAGCCAAATAAAAGTCAAACGAGCGAGCAAAATTAATTGCCCCCGTCTTGTCCGAACCTGACGCTGCGGTTCGTTGATATTCCTCAGCATCCACAGCACGACCGTGCGTTCGAAACGATCGCGTGGAGAAACCAAATTCGGAGCCCACGAAGTGTCTTCCAACCAGTCCTTCCAATTTCTTTCCACGACGATACCGTCGAACACTGCGTGCGCCGGAAGTCAGATTTCATCCAACAAGCGGAAGTGCGGTTGACTATTAATTGACGCCCGTGCTCGATCGGACGACTTTTCTGTCGATCTTCTGTGTCTAGGTGGAATGATGGTTCGGCTGAACACGAGCGAATAAAGTTGTTCAAACCCATTCCGAAGAGGAGTTTGGGATGTTATCTGTTTGATGGAAATTAATATTCAAAACATTTTAAGTTTCAACCTTGGCGAAAGCTATCTTCTTCTGCAAACGCAGAACTTAACCAAATATCCAGTCAAATTAGATGTTTGGAGAGATATTCATGAATATTATAGCATAACATTGTCGTTTCTTGTGTACCAAATAGATCAAACAACCAAAATGGATCGTTTTGCTCCAAGGAGATTCTTTAACACAACACAAGCAAAACAAAGTGTTTTAATCCCTCAATAAATCCTCTCCTGATCGTATAAATCAATTTAAAGACGCGTGGTCTATTTCCTATCGAAAAAACTGAAGCAAAACTATGAACTTTCTCACCCTTCTGCCCTTTGTGTGCACACATGATCTCAAGTGAGCCTCAATAGCGTACGACCAAAAGTTACAGTTCAATCGCCAAGAAACACGACCGATTGTTCGCGTTGGAGCGTTTGCTTGTGCCACATCATAAATCACCTACGGACCAAGTAATGTTACCGCTTCTTGGCACACTATCGCAAAGAATCGTTGGATTAAAGTCACAAAATATTCTTTCACTGCTTCCTCGCTGGTAAGGAGGAAGCAGCAGGAATAGAGTGACCATCTATTTTGACTGTCTCTTCTTCGCCGTGGCCTCTGTCTAGGACACAATGGAAGGACCGGTCAAGCGCGGGCCCGTTGTTCTTTAAGAGCCTCGAATCCGATGCCCAGCCAAGCTCCGGTGCGCTGCTATCGCTACTCTTTACACTCCGCTGAATGAGCTTCGCTTCGAAGATTCGGTTTCCCTCCGAATTGTTCGGCCTGGGAAATTAATTGCAATCGAACTCGTCACCCAATGTCCTGCTCAATGAAGCCATGAAACTTTCTTCCCCCGATTGAATCCATAGTGATCAATGGATTTGTACGTGCGAAGGGCTGCATGAAGCGAAGCGGCAATGAAAACCGGCCGGATCGTTATGTGGCCTGGTTATGAGCGGGTCGTAAATTTTTACGACCCACGAAATGGGTCTTTTTCTTGCCTTTGTGAACGGGGAAAAAGGAACACTTAAACGCAGTACACACACACACAGACGTACAAATCCGAACTGAGAGGGTTCCTTTTTAATTGAAACAAGTTAACGCACGGTTCGGGAATGGTGGCAGGTATTTTCCGAAAGGACCAACGCGGAGGGAGGGGAGTATGCCGCGCCCTGTCGTGCGAATGAATGAAATTATGGACCATCGAATGAATGAATGATCGTCCGGCCTAGGGTGTGGGAAACTTTTGCCGGCCAAAAGGATCACACTTTGCTTTCGGCCGAAGGCCCTCGTCGCGAGCCGTACAAATCGATTGACCATTAAAGCTTTCATTCTCCTAGTTCGCTTTGGAGTGGACATCGTTAAAGGAAGAAAGGCACGATTCTATTCGTAGCAATGGAATGTCATTAATCCCACTACGAGAACGATAAAAAACTGTGAAAAGGATTTCTTTAATAAGCGATTCTTTACGCTAGGATCTACTTCGTGTCATTGATAAAAAAGGTTATGGAATTAAACAGCGTAAATTATCAATCCCTAAATCAATTACTTCAGCAAACTGCTATAAATCACAACGGCCAACAACTTTTATTCAATTTTATATTGGAGCACAGTACCCTAAAGGTGAATCCTAGACAAGAGAAGGATTTCATTCAAAGCTCTTAATTTTGTTTAGAAGTTTATAACGACTCTGCTCAATCCTTCGTTTTACACAATTATCTAAAGAATTCAATATGTTATGTTTATTTAATAATGCTAAGAAATGAAGACCCGAACTCCTACTCAGCAAAACGAACATTCCACCGGACGTTCGCTACCGTACGTTGGTAATGTTCGTTGAGGAAGAATAAGTTGTTACAACATACCAATCGTTATCGCGGCCCAGCAAGCAAACTGACAAGACAAACGATCTATTTCGCTGCTTTGCATCGATCTTTCCGCTGTCGCGGTGCGCACGGAGGCAAGAGCAGGGGCAGGGGCTCAGCAAAGAAATAAATGAAGAAAATGCAAGTAGCAAACACACGATCCAGTTCTACCGAACACAGGGCTCCTGAATTCCTTCCAATTAACGCATACCTCTAATAACAATTTTGTTAATCGTGTCAAGCTTCCAGGAGATCCCCCGCTCCGATCAGGATTTTAGAGTACGGAGGGAGAACGTAAGACCGGACCAGTCGTGTTACGAAACGGAAAACGGCGAAGAAGAAAATAAAAACAGTAACAAATGATAAAAGACAACGAACTAGCGTATTAACTAATAACGAATGTCTTACGCGACTCCTTGCACGGAATGAGATTGGAAAACCCGAAAAAGGTCGCAGACCGAACGCGAAAAGAATGCTACCGTTGTCCGGAGCGACTTATCAGATCATAAATTATCATAACAAGAACAATTTTCCGAAAAGTCAAGACTACCTGTGTTCCGGGAAATAGAACCGATCTTCGGTGGAAGCAGCCAGCCCTTCGCTAAGGCAGATGTGGGAGGGCAAATGAAGAGAACAAAAAAAAACAGAAATAAAGGGAAGAGAACAGGTCACAAGACTTCGAACGTTCGATTTGGTACGCCATCGAACTCCACACCCCTTTAATTCGCTCCGTTACACAGGCCAACGTTGGCGACGCACTGCGGGCATGATTAATTAATCCAGAATGCCACCGGGCGTCCAGCTAGACCTGATTCGCCCGCGGCGTGCCCGGAATGCGCGGATCTGCTCCAGAAAGATTGTCCTACCGGTGTATGGCATTTGTATTCTCTTGTATTCTTTCCCTACTCTCTCGCCTTGCCTGTATGCCTTTTCCCGTTTCATTATCATCATTAAAGCCTTCATTCCAAAAGGTCTCAATTCCGACGAAACACTGGTTAAACGGTAATCAGGACGCGCCAGGAGAGGAAACCCAACCGCCCGCAATGGGGATCGAGTGGAATGATCTAGCTTGCGATCGGGCATCAAATATTCATGAGGTACAAATAGGAATATAAATTTTATGTTGCGTCCCCTTGCGTCAGTTGTTCGCGCGCGCTCGGTAGATCGAACTCGCCACCGCCAGAACCATAAATTACATCAATCAAATCGGCCCAATCTATGCTCGTGCAATGCCATGCTGCTCCCAGCGGTTGCTGACTGACCGCATGGCGATGGCGCACCCGAACGGATCCTCGTCCTCATTAGCCGCCGGCGGATCACGTCCTCGGTGTTAGATCTTCAGCCTGCCTCCTGCCGGAGGTGGATCGGAAAAGATTCGTGCGTGGCAGAAGGAGAGCGGATGGGCGCGGATGGGGTGGAAATAAATTTCGGTAGCACCCAAATTCGTTATCGACTTCGTGGTTGATCTCGTCCCGGATTGGACTAATCAGTGGCGAACGATCTGCGGATAGCTCGGTGGCACAGGATCCCGATCCGTCAGAGAATCAGGTTTGAGGCTACCGTTTTCTCGAGGCCGTGGAACGAGAAGAATTATCCCGGACGATGCGGCGATTATTATTTTGACTGTTTCCTCGACTCGAACCCGCACCGGAGCCTTCGTCCACCCGATGACGATAATATATTAATTTAAATACGGTTCCCTGGTAGGGTCCCCGCGAAGGCTTCGCTCACTATCCCGACCAAGACCGTACTAAACCTTCGACCAGCATCACGAGAATCGGTTTGCTTTCTCACCCAGTTGGCCGTTGAATTTATGTGGAGCAATATAAATAAAATAGGCTGTTGTATCACGGTGGCTCATTAGTTTTCCGAGAAATTGTCTAATTGGATGACCGGACTCGACCGTTCGGTCGTGCCGTTGGGGAAGTCTTGCCAATGTTTGCCACTCTCGTTTGTTAGAAAGATTTCTTTATTCCTTCTATTCTTATCCATTGATGATTTGGCAAGGAGCTTAAAAATTAATTTGCGATTAGATATGCGATTCTCCGACTCTCAAGCGGTTGGCAGAATAATTTAATTCGCTGCGATGTTACGACACCAAGGGCTAATTAAAAAATCGAACATATTTCTTCCTCGACACATTCAGATGGCTGCTGTCAATAAGTACAAGAGCTTTTAAATCATTTTTGGCGTGAGCATTGAAACTGATAAATCAATTCAATAGAAACTTCTTTCTGTTCCATAATTGATAGGTTGATATCGTCCTCCATCTTAAAAAAAAAAACCTAGTACCATAGTTGTTTCCGCCCGGGCTCGAACCGGGGACCTTCTGCGTGTGAAGCAGACGTGATAACCGCTACACTACGGAAACGATGAGCAACTGGTGTATTATAATGAACCTGATGTTCGACTAGTTTAACCTTTTCCAAAGCTGTTTACGAACGATTAAAAATAAATTCCGCGTAACCAAGCGGCACCGTGCGATACTGAGAAGGGTTAACATAAGCGAAAAACAAACCAAATTAGAGCAGTAAATGTCAAAAGGAAGTGAAATCTAATCAAACACGGGCACAATAAAACCCAACTTGCTGTAGCGGAGGTAAAAAAAATCGCCATAAACCTATAACGCATCGAAAACAAAAGATATCGTCGTAAAATTATACTGTATATGGTTATCAAACACATAGCGATCATCGGATTGGAAGAGTAATAAAACTAAAACGACCGAATGCGGCGCTTCTCGGGGAGAGGGGTGAAAACGATGAAGCCCCGATGAAGCCGTAAATTACATTCAGTCACAACACAAGAAAATCGATCGCCAGCGGATCCGGATCGGTTTCCTGGCGCGAAAGGAAGAAAACGCCAAACGGCAACTGGACGTGGAGTCATCGCACCAGGCTGGATCTCCGGAGTTGTCGGACCGGACTCGGCGGAGCGGTGAAACCGTTGCTTGTTAAATCGTTATCGAATCTTTATGATTATTGGCATGCACACTTCCACGTCCACCTCGTCGACCCGACGGAGAAAGAGCATCTAATCGGGAGAGACAAAATTAACAATAAAGCCCCAACGACACAAAATTAACTCCTTCTCATCAAGATATGGATCTGGGAGCCTCCACGTCGACCGGTGCACCGTCGGTCGGGTTTGGCGTGGTGTGGGAAGCACCAAGGCACCCGAGCCGACCCCAACACCAGAAGCGAAGCGCTGAAAATTAACTGAAATCACCTCAACCCACTCAATGCCATAAACATCGGATCAAAAACACGCTCGCCCGTGCACGCAACCTGCGTCCGGAATTTCCTTTCCTCACTGCTGGCAGGGTGTAGGAAAAGCGGACAGCGAAACAAAACAACCGTGGGGAAATTTCATCGATCCGCCAGGCTATCGTCCTGGAGCAAATGAATTTCATTCCAGCTCATTACCCGCGTGCCTATCCCGGGCCAATTAATTAACGAAACAGTGCCGTATAGGCTTCTAAACTGCTTCACAATCCGATCGTAAATTAAGCGCGTGTGTGTGGGATGCTGCGAACACATTTCCACCCTTTTTCATTCCATACTATCTGAGTAATCTTTTTTATTTATTTTTGCTACCAGTGATGATTGCGTGTTCTGTCGCTTGAAAACCGAACGCTTTACCGATCGAACAATCTTTAGTGCGTTTGTGGTGTAGACAAGGACCTTCCCCAGCATTGCTGATGTGTGACAATTTTTTCCGTTACTACCTTTGCTGGAATCGTTAATGGGAGAAATTGTGTGTGAGGGAAAGAGATAGATGGGATATAAAATAAATTTCAAAAAGGTAAAATGATCGATCGATCGTTCGATTGCACGTCAGTGTACGGAAAAGTGACGATCGTTCGAGCCGAAACCGAATGGAAAATGGTAGAAAATTTATTTTCAATCTGTCAGAAGTTTAACGGGAAAAGAAAGCTTCCATTCGGAGGAAAAACGAGCGCCCATCGATCTCGGTCATGCCAGGGGCCCGAGGTTCGTCCCGAGTCCCGATTGCAATCGACGCCCAGACCTCGCGTTCCGCGAACGGACCAGCAGGACCAGCGGGACTATTGAGCAAAAACTATTAGGAATAACAAATCTCCCGGTCCGGTAAATGGCCACCGATCGCCATTTTGCTCGCCAAACGTGCGCAAGATCCGGCCCGAGATAAGCTCCGCGAAAGCTCGGCTCAACTCGGCAACCTGTGCCGCCAACACCGCGCACTCCAGAGCCCGGGCGATCCGTCGAGGTGAGATTTTTATCGCCAATATTGTGTGCTTGATTGCTCGCTTTGACGGGAATTTATTGTGACCGATCGGGACGCTGCCGGTTCGTTTCTTCGTCCGCACGTTGGCGTTTATGGCCGCGCCATCGAGCGCGATCGCGATCGGGCGCGAGAAAAAGAAACCGCAACTCCGATGCAGGGTGCATGATGCAACGCCCCAACGCCACGGGGCTGACATCGGCACGGCTTTGGCCATGTTGCAACATGGCTACGTTTAGGAAAACATGTGCCGTTTTGTTCCTGCAAACTCGGCCGCACAAGGCCCGCGCATTTTTACGTCTTTGTCAACCTGAGCGAGGAATTTATGTAGGTATGAATTAAAGTGCGACCATAATATTTTAATCTAGTTATCTAGTTGCTTCGTGGTATAAATAGATTCTTCACTTCCTTCAATTTCAAACGAGGTGTGTTGTTTGTGAACTTACTTAAACTTATTTCTTAGATTTTAAACTAAATTGTTTGTAATGTTTGATGTAGTGGCAATATTTAATGTATTTTATAAACATTTTCACATTTTTTTCACGTTGGCTTGTCTTAAATTTTTTTTTTCAGAATAGGCATTATGATAATGTTGAATTGTCCGCAAGCGCTATATCTTTATTAGTCTTCTAGGTCATACACTAAAGAAAATTCCTTCAAATATCCTATTTCCTACGAGCAACTCTCCATCAACAAGATTATGGATAAAGATCCTGTAAATAAATCATCATTTGCTCAAGCACCCAAACCGGTGACACGAAGTGGCACGAATATAGACCACTTTATTTAAGCCACCACTTTATTTCGCTGGGATCGCTCCCAACACCTCCCACGGGACACGGTTGTCGCACGATCGACAAACGGCAACCGAAAGCGTTACGTTGGCTTGAAAAAAAAACCCCACTCTCAAACGAACCGTTTTGCGCCTTCGGTAATATGCCATGTTATATGCATCATTTATCTCCGCACACCCACAACGCTGGGCCCAACGACTTGGCCGGGTCGCCGGGACGTGAGACTTTACGGGGCAGCAATTTGATCTGTGTATAAATAAATTCAATGAACGACGGTCCGATTTTGATCTCTTTATAAGCGAAAACGCGGCTAAATGCAGACCGTGCCGTAGCAACCCGGGCCGAATGTGTGTTCATCTGGGTGTATGTGTTTGTTGACGGTTTTCCAACTCCTCGCCGAGACCGTAACGGTTTTGCTGAAGTCGGAGAAAAACGGTTAAACGGTCGCAAGTAGGCCGCTGCAACGGGTGGAATCAATTAAATTAATTTATATGCTCAATCTTAGACGCGACTTTCAATGATTCCCACCCTCCCACTGCTGGCCCACTTCTTCCGCTGGCCCCTGAATCCGGCGATCCGTTCGAGCGACTGCATTTCTTCGCCGTCCCGTCCAAACGTCCGCCGTTTGAGGGCAACGTTTTGACAGATCGATCCGCCCAGATAACGATCCTGTCGCATCGACTGCGCTCCGCTCCGGTTTTGCCCCGGCCCAGCGGTTCGATCGATCCGTTCGATCCGGGGCCTCGCAACGCAACGCACAGAAATAAATCAATTGGTTCGGCTAAGAGTGCAGCCTCCTTCCGAGCTGTCCCTCGAATGGGCCGCGATAACAATCGCGCGTAGCGTTGCAGCGTTTGCAGCGCACTTGTGGTGCATTTAGTGTCCAGGCCACGCACAGCGCCGCCATTTCTGCAACTCCCAGCTGAAAGCGATCCATTGTTCGCACGGATCGCGACCGCGTTAGGCGAGCCAAAATGACGTCCGATCGATCGATGCCGCTCGGCCCGGGACGGACGGCGATGGATCGATTCCGCGGACGGGCAGCTTCAAATTAGCAGTGTTTTGTTCTTGTGGCCGGCCCTGCTCGATTGCATTTCTGCTTTGCACCGTCGCCATTGCCGGTTTCCGTTCGTCAGCCGGTCGATTCCGCTCCTGGATGGAGTGGCAACAGGTAGAAGGACATTTTCGGATGATTTATCGAAGCAACCAAGCTCCAACCACCACACCGCTACCGATCCGGGGTTCCGAGCCGCTGGAAAGGGAGGTAAACAAGCTGGAACGGATTTTTGCTGCATGTCGCGCATCTGAGGACGCAACAAAGTGAACTTGTGGCGAAACAGTGCTGAGCCTAAAAATGGACTAGTTGTTTGTTTTTCAACTAAAATCTTAAATTTATCCCAACTATGATCACACGAAAATCCAAAAACCAAATTATGTATCTCTAACTTTAGTTAAAGTTATTTCTATTGTGTTTTATTAAGAATTTTAAAAGACTAGACTTTGGACTAGATCCAAAATCACTTGACCAACCCAAGCGAAAACTTTCCAAAACAACCCTTTCTTCTAATCCTTTCGTCGTATCCTTTCCCTGATATCTTTTCCATTAATTTCAATGACATAAAAATGAAGGAATCAGATTTAAAAGAAATCAGAAAGAAATCAGCATCAGATTATTAATTCAATCCGTATTTGTAACCACATTTTGTTCGCTTTTTCAACATTGACATATTTTCGTTCCACACTGTAGGCGTCCTCCACACGGGGAACGCGCTAAGCACAACAAACAGCTTCGAGCCAGCTTATTTTTATTGTCATTGATATTATTATCATTAGCGAATGTGCACAAGGCAAAAACGTGACGTCTCCCGTGGCCAACGTCTCGCGCGAGCATCTCCGCGGCATACGTCGTTCCCGGCGAACGCTGCCGGCCCCGAGCAAAACGTGCACCACACGGCCGGGAACCTGGCAGGCTGCGTTGCATTTTGCCATATTCCTCGAGTCAGGTGAGTCTCGACCGAGCAAGACATGCCTGCAACCGACGAGACGGACGGACAACGGTGAGCTTGCCTGCGCCGACCCGAACCGTCAAGCCATTTTGTTGAGAAATAATCAATTAATAAATCATGCTTGTCAACAATTTATTCAAACATTTATTAGCTCATTAGTATATTTTAATTACCGGCCAGCCAACCGGGCCCGTCCAATGGGGCCCGAGATTACAGGCATGCTCGTGTTTGGGCGGCGGGGTAAGGATCGATCGCCACCGGGACACCGATCCGCACCACCGTCCCTCCACCCTCCAAGGGAGTGTGTTAGATGTGCCGGGCGTGAAGGAGTTTATTTATAGCCAAACACAAGCCACATACCCTTTTATAACCCTGGGTCGGGGCTCACTTTTGCGAGGGCCTGATGGCCATTACCGCTCCAACCGTGACTGTCCGATAGGCTTCGGAAGGAGTGCCGCGGCGGCGTGTTGCGTAAATCGCCAATAGCCCTCCTCAGACGGTAGGTTTCAGACCAACGTGAAACATTTATTACTCGGCGCACTTCCTTTGCACCCGACAATTGATGAAGCGGGAGCTGGAGTTATTACTGTCTAATTAAATACTTTCCCTACAGTGACTCATTAAGCTTCCGTGCGATAAAATGAGTCTTTTATTTAGTATGTGAGAAGGAAGGAAACGTGAACTTTAATTCATTCAAAGTCAATGATACAGAATGTAACTCATTTACGTTTTCATATTGAACAATAAACAAATATTATTTTCCTTAGTTGCAGCTAGTATGCAGTGGAATATACAAATATAATTTTCTAAAACTAGGGTCATTTGGTTCGGATCATTAATATATTACATTGTTTTAAATTGATATATTTCCAATGATCGTCTAAGCGCAACTCTAAAAAAACTACATACCACTCTTAATAAACCTAGAACAAACAAACCTAAAGAACACCTATTTCCTCACGACCGTCTCCGGCAACATGGATCGAGTAGTAGTAGCAGATCGAACGATAACCGACCAAGACACAGCGGGACAAAACGAACGATCGAACCCGCGACGGAAAATCCCTGCACGATTCGAAGGGCAGCGTTTACATTGGGAAAATTAGATTATTATATTAACATAAAAGTGTAAATGTAAATTAAATTTATCTTGTATTATAATTTATTACTACCTCTCTGGTTGTTTGCCTTCGCGAACCGGCGTTCGGGCGTTCAGACGGTTGGTTTCGTGCCGTTCGTGTATCAATCGCGGCTCGCTCGCTTTCACGATCCCCTGGGAGTCGGGGAGTTTATTGGCAGTTTGTCTTGCCTCGTTGTAGCCTTTTTGCGCCCTACGTTTGGGGCCATTTGTATATTTTTTTCCTCCCTCCCGTCAGGGAAGGTGGTGCACTTCGAAGCTCTTAATATACTTGTAAAACGAATAGCTGCAATGCGAGCGAGCACTGGCTCAGCTACCGTTTGCATGGTGATTCAACGTCGGGTGAAGTGAATGAAGGAAAACTGGCACCAACGGGGGATGCAAACGGGTGGGGGGGGGGGGGCAAAGTTCCTCGCAATTGTGGCCACCGAACCCACGTCACACCTTGGTCGGACCAAATCGATCGATCGAATCGATCGCCACCGATCGCGGGGTCCCCCAAACGTGGGCATAATTTATTTACTCTATCGCTAAGACGACAAGTCATTGGTCTCAATAACGCTAATGAATTCCAATTCGCCAACAGCATCCGACGGCAAGCCAGCGCGTTTCTGGCCACCGGTGGCCATGATTGATGAAAAGGTGGAACACAAACTCACCCACCAGCCGCACGCAACGGTTTCCTACTTGCAACACTCTCCGGGATGGCGGAAAAGAAACGGTTTAAATTTTCCTACATCGATATTTTTGTTTTTGGTAAATTGTCTATCGCTCGACGATCCTATCGAGCATGGACTCCCAGCACTTTTTTTTTATTACTCTATAACCGATCGTTTAACAATTCGCTTCTGCTCATTAGATGCTCAGCGGGCTCCTCTGGAAAGAGGGCGAACTCAGGAAGAAAGGCACACGAAAACACACACATAAATAACCAAAACCTCCAATGATACGGAAAATCTGCCAAATCCGCTGGCTACCGAATTTCGCCCGATCGAACGCAACCGATAGCGATTCGAATGAACCATCTTTCGAATTGATTTAGCGTTGCGACACCAGCAGATGCGGTTGTCCAGATAAGGAACCGAGTGTCCCCCGGGCGGTTGTGGTTCTTGCGTCTTGCTCGTCGTCCGCCGAAGTCTCGTTCTCCTCTTCAGCAGCATCACGGTCAGGTTGAACGGCACCAGTGGGCTTGGGGAGCAGAAACACGACGACTTCCCTTTTGGCTACTGGTTTTTTTTTCGGGAACGTCAGCTTTCGGTGGCCCGTTTCTTCCTTCCCGCGACGAGTGCAATGGAAACATGGGCAAAATACCGAGAAAACGGACGGGGCCAGCTGAAGGCGTAGTGAGAATGATTAAACTCGGGTTGATTGGAAATTTATTTGATTTTGATTTGTCAAGCAGCAATCCAGGCAGCGATGGTAAAAAGTGCAGAATAAAAACAAGAGCTTTGGCAAAGGGAAACAAAAGTGGCGAAGAAAATTCCTGCTGCCCCGGGGAAGCGCATGTTCGTCGCAATGCCGTTTAGTAGGTCAGTGTACGTTGGAAGCCAGTGGTCCCAAATACGAACGCGAACGGTGCCTGGGAAGTGAAAGGAATCCCGCTACCAAAGAAGAGGAAGCTGCCAATCTCTTCGATTCGATCAGAACGTGCAGAAGGACGTGGTTGCTTCTTCTTTTGGTGTTGTTTTGCTGATCAGTGCGGGTTTGCGTAGTAATTTATACGATAATTCTTGAGCTTCGAGCGCTGGCCAGGCGACAGGCGAAATCCTAATGAGATGTAATTGTTTATTGTTAATTAAGAATTAATAAGATTGTCCCATTCCGCGCAGCGAGTCTGTCAAAGCAAACGAGCTCCAGGAAACGGCCATCGACATTTCCGGGCGACGTCGGAAGCTTGTCGTATCGCGCCCACCTTATCAGCCTACGACGGACCTACCGCAACGCATTTTCCCTCTCCCCCAGCCTCGCCTAGAGTTTCTCCAGCTTATAAGCCCCACGATCGAACGATCGAGTCGACTGTACGGGAGTTAATTACGCGTGTTCTCCTGCATCGGCCACTCCCTAACGGCCAATAATAGCGAGACATACTACGTACGTGATGGATCCCATGCCAAACACTCCACCCAAATTAGATACCCTACCGCGCCCTACCGCGTCGTCGAATCAAACGTCGTTTAGCAAAATTCCTCATTTCACACCTCAACCCGGGTCTGGAAGGCGGATCCATTTTTCCGACACTTTGCGATCGTTTGCCTGTTTGCTCCTTACCTTTTTTCCAATCGAGTCGATTTCCTCAATCTGCTTTCAATTAATAATGATGTGATGGAATGTCAGCGTTGAGTGGAGATTTCCCGACCACGAATTACGCCGATGGTGGACTACGTGAGCAAAGTCCGGGAAACTCTTCGCCTAACGGGTAATTATCTGGCAGAGGGTTGTGACAATCTGTTGGTTCGATGGACACATACTTCGAGTATGTTACAACATCGATGAAGGGGATTTGTGTAAGTAGACAAAATAGTGAAACGATTAAAGCTTAATTTCAATATTCGTTCCAATTTGATCTACTCGCAGTAAAATAGGGTCAGGCGAAATCATGCTTCCAGTTTAATCTTTTCGAGTTTGTTATCCTTAAAATATGTAAAATGCACATTTCCATGGTTCATTCTACAAACTTTTCAATCGAGGATCCTTTAGCCAGCACAATGCTTGGGACCTTACCCTACTTAAACCGCATACCTGCCCTAACCAAATCGACCGATCGTGCTGGCAGCGTGGAAATGGAAACTTTTCCCACAAAAGCCTCGGGGTGTGCGCTCGAATTGCGCTGGACGTCAGGCTTCAAACCTCCACTTTCGCAACCAAATGGAACGGGACGGGACGAGAACGAACTGACCGTCAGCCCAATCACGCAAATACACGCGTTTGCACGCACCTAACGGCGATTAATGACGATTTTGAGCTCCAAATAGAGCTGTAACTAAGCGATCGATTATTGATTGAGTGACACGTACGCGAGACGCGGCCCGCCTTTCCTGGCGTGAGTATTTTTATTTTAATGCCTGTACCTTCGTCGAACGCCTCATAGCAATCGCTTTGCTCTGTTTTCGCTCTGTACGGAAAAGTGTTCTCGTTAGTGTGCCCTCGCGGACAGCTTGCGATTGATGCACCGCGAAATGGCCGGTAATTGAGAGTTGTTACATATGGTGTACGAAGAAAATGGACCAATAAGGTGATCATTCGGTAAATATTTCTCCAGTGTTAAAATGTGTTAAACATTATTGTATGAAGTGGTGTGGAATCTAGGATTGGAATAGAACATGATTGTGTTTGATAAAAACACAACTAACTCTTCTCTTCTAATACAATTACAGACTTGTTATGTGCAATATTGAATTTTCGTAAATTCTCGACGACAGAATATTATAGAAAGTTATAATCCATTTTTGCTAACTGCCGCCGCTGGTAGACTACCAACAAAAGTTACACACCAAAGAAGCATCCACAATTTGTCGGTCCATTTTATTTCCCATCAATCGCGAATCACTTTCGCGCCCAGTTTCTTCGCCTTCTACCGTTGCGCGGCACAACATCTTTTGTGCATCGGCTTCGGCTTGTTGGAAGTTTCCAAAAATGGCCAAAAGCGATATCGTGAGACATCCAGCTCAAGCCGATGATGAAACTACACTGGAAGGATGGTGCACAGAACTCCGTGGGGAAGGTAAACGACTCCGTCGGACGTGGGGTGTGAGAAAGTAAAAACCCCTTCAAAGGCCTTTGGGGAACTCCATAGGGAGGTCAGAACTTTTATTCCGATCGGTGCAAACTTTCACCGAATCTTGGGAAACGCAGAAAAACAAACATACATCCAGCTGGTGGAGGAACAAGTAAATGGGAAACAATTCCCAGGATGAAAAATTCCGAAGCCGTCGTCATTCTTCGAGCAGAAGTACAAATAGGTAATTAATAAATAAAGGTGAACTGCTGTATGGCATATCAAACAGGCCACGATCAGTGACTTTATGACTGCGCTCGAGGACAGTTGGCGTGAAATGTGACACTGAGGAGTGTTCCTGGTGCAAAACACGATGGCAGCAATAACCTTTTGTTAATGTTGATTCTTTCGTCAGATAGACTAGGTGCTTACTGCTGCTCGGTTTTATATAACAGGGAGTCATCTTCTTTATTAGAAAAATGTCTTGTACGGCCATGTCCAAAGGCTGCAAAAAGGCACAACAGCGAGTTATGATCGAAGCAAACGAAACGCCACAGTTTTTCCAACACGGACAATGTAGTTTGCGGTGCGCGGAGGAAGTATTTTCTCATTGTTCGAATAAAGATAAACATCTTGTTAAAATTCCAACATACCTACACCGCATGCGTACACCATGTCCTTGTTCGTCTTTCGACCGGCCCAACGGTAGGATAGGGACAGATGGCGTTTTAAAAACCTGCAAAGCCACTGGAAAGACGGAAAACGTGCGATCGAATAATTCGGGTCGGCGAAATTGTGAAATAAAATAATACCACTCCTTGTGGAGTGGAGCACGACGAGTGGGACATTGGAGGCACACACAAACCCAACCCGAACAAACACGCACACGTTACGCGATTCGATTTGGCCGCCATTTTGACAAACCGCGCGTAGCATCCCAAGCGATCCCCACGCAGGGACGCCCCAATTATGAGCATTCTCCACGAGGAGCTCCGAAAAGGAACGAAAACCCCGAGCGAAAATAAAACGATCAACCAAAACGGAGGGCGCAACAATTGGCCACCGATCGAATGGATTGGAGAAGACGGAACAGAAGCCCTTTTTCTCTGCTGATCGCTGCTGAAAAGAGAGAAAGGCGAATACAAAAACGGCCAACAAAAGATTGACAAATTACGACAAAAATGCAACGATCACTTTGATGAAAGTTCGCGGTCCATCGCTTCATTTTTGCGAAACAAGTCATTAGCGATGTAAGGCGTCGCTCGTCCATCCGAGGCATGGAATAATTTCGCCCCGCCAGAGAGCCCTTTTTCGGGCGACTATCGGCGAAGCGCGATATTTGCGATAAATTGTTTCGCCGTTTTTATTCCGCTGGACGGTTCCGGGTTTGGGGCGGATGAGGGTGCAGTAAAAACGAATGAAGGAATTAAAATATTTTGATTGGTCCCGTGGTTTGGGAGGTTTGGTTTTTCTCGCGATGGGCTGTGTATCCCTTTCCTATAGTTCGGCGCAGGCCGAGGTCACTGATCGGATCTCGGAAGGACTCGAACTCATGAGGCTTGCCTGGCATCGCTGATGGACTGGTTTTGCCAGAAAGCTATGGCCCAGTAGAATTCCACACGAATTTGAACAAATTTTCATCAACTCGCATTCCACAGCACGTGGTGCTTGAAAGGAAACGACAGTTCATTGCAAAAGTCATGGAGCATCCTGGAACGATGGCGTCGTGTTCGCGTGCATCTTACCGTCCAAATTACATTAATTAAATTAATATCTCGTTTGGTTTAATACGTGTACAGACCAACGCATTGAGAATGTCTGCTGCTGCCATTCGTGGATTACAAGTGCACTTCATCGCGCAGATGCCGCTCATGATGACTTGCATGCCACCAGGATTATGATCGTTTTCTCGGAAATCTGAACGCGAAACGGCTCATCGCCAGTTCCTCCACCGAACCCTCGTTCGCATCTGGTGCTCGCGCCTGCGGGGGCAGAGCCCGACGATAAGTCACATCGTTTCGCCAAACGGTTTTAATTAAATCACATAAATTTACAACTCAATTGCGGACCGGAGCTTGTCAGCCGGGGCCGAGGGTGATGTAGCCTCCGGCGCTTGTCGTTCGGTTGTTAACCGTGTTGTTGCAAACGGTTTGCAACGGTGCACCGTGACCGGGTCTTTGGAGCGAGGATCGCATTCTGCGCGCTTCGGCTAATTGCACTCAATTGAAAGTTTATTGCATTATCATAAATAAGTCACTTTAATTAATTGTGCGATTTCCACGCAACGAGGCCTCAAGTACCGTCTGCAAGTACCGTTGGCAGCTTGCAAACGCTGTACAAATACGAAAGGTCAACTGCTTAGGTCAACTGCTTAGACATCCTCTTGAATGTGTTGAATCGCTATTCGCGCTTTGGGTTCGTCAAAGTATATAAGCATAATTTTATACAACTACCAATAGGTTTCATATTTTAAATCGAATAAAACCATTACATGAAATGATAAAATAAGATGATTCCTAATGATGATAAATGTAACTTATCTCCTCAAATCAAGAACGTTCATTGAAAGTCTGTTTGGTGCCTCCGATGATCACGAGACCGATTGAGAATGAGTTTACTTTATTTAATCAATTTCATTCGTCTACCGAAACACCGAATCGAAAACCCAAACAGCTTAAGATGGAGACTACGAATTGTTTGTTCCTGAGTACACCTTTTGCTCGAAAAAAACCCATTTTCATTCGAAGTCAAATGTATCATTGAATCCTTTCACGACGATTAAATTTTTCTATCCGTAAAGCCTTACCAACAATTGTTGCTGAAAGCCAGCGACAAGCAATTGCACCATGCACGCGTTAATTTATCATTCAGGATTAACATTCCACTTGGAAGCACCTTCATTCACAAACTTCACACTTCATTCAAAACTATACGCTCTTGGAATGCTTCGAGGACAATTATCCACCAGAGAAAAGCTTAAGGATCGCAGAGTGAAACACCGAAATCATAAGAACGTTATCCGAAAGAAAAACCCCACGTTCATTCATGACGACGAGTCCTGGCGGCATCACTTTTCGGAGGTACGCGCTCGCCGAGGCCTATTCGACAAAGTCATGCTCGGTCATAAATCTCCCGGATTGCCCATCAATGTCGGATAGGCCCGGGCCATCATCAATCGAACATTACGATACGATTTCGGGCCCCGTTCGGCACGGATCAAGGCAACTCGGTTTATTGGTTTACGACCGCCCGAAGGACCACGGGAGAGTTTTTACCTACCTTCGGCCGACGCCTCTCATTTGCTTTCTCCCTGTGCACGAGTGGCCATCACCATCCTGAAGTGGCTAATCATTAACAAATAAACATCACAAAGTGAAAATTCATTCATACTCGCCACAACAAGCCAACGGTTGAGGTATGGTACCTTTGGGTTTGGAATTAATGTTTTCTTCTACCCAACCAATTTGAGTACGATGAGATGAGTCTTCACACCTCACTTTTGGGTCCAACCAGGGAAAAAGAAATAGAGAACAGCAAATGAAAGGGAAAAAGAAAGAAAAACCTACACTTCAAAGGAGTTGCTCCGGAACGAACGTGATGAAAACCAGCCGTTTTACACGGTCACCGTCCAGGTGACCATGCTCCTTGCGCCCCGAAGAAGAGTGACAAAATGTTGTCCCCCCTGATCGGCACCAGTGTGTAGATGATTGGAAAATATTCATAATCCCATTAGAGGTCCTTTCAATGCGGTCGTTCTGCTCGGGCTTAAGAATGAATTGTTCTTTTTGCTTATGAAGGACGAGTAGGAAAGTTTCCAAGTCATCATTTAGATATTGAATCAAAGTCAATGTGTTTTGGTAACGGCCCTTCACGAGGCACTCATAGTTTCTTTAATGACTTCAAGATGACTTTTTTCCCGATGGTTGAAAAACCAGGTATATATTAAGATATATTTTGCTTCATTAGCATTAAGCAAAATGAAACGTGACAAAGTCGTTATTAAATTTGAAATATGAATTGTACGAGGTTGTAGGCTTGCTGCAAATTTTATTCAAAACAAATGCATGTCGTTAATAAAAGCATATTTAGCCAATCCAATTCACCAGAAACCTCCCAGCTGGATGAAATTGTATGATCTTCGCATGTGAAACTCTTTATACGACAACAAAAATAATAATAAAGCAAGTAGAGAGAGCAAATAAATTTGTAGCTGATTATCCCACTAATGTCCCGAAGATCCTGCCAATCGTTTTGATAGGTTTGATCGAAAAAGGAAGAGGCACTGCCTTTCCGTCGAATGATGAAGTTTTCCCATCGCAGTGCCACTCCCATGAACATCCCGTGAAATTTTCCAACGTCCGCTTACATCTTTATCACCACCCGAGAACGAACCAGTCCAACCAGCACCACGAAAGACGGGACAATAAATCAACCAGCGTTTCCAAACACTTTCCCAAACGCGCGTTCGGTCCGATAAAGGGAAGAAACGTTTGTGATTTTCTGCTTCCATTTTTCCTCCAATGATCTGATTCGACATGAGAAAAAGAAGACGAAAAAAGAACGGCTCAAACATACGACTGCAGCATCAGCGTTCTTAACGAGGATGCGATAGGACGCGGAAGGACTATACGAACGATTGGCCGGAATTGGCTGGAAATTGAATTAAACTGCCATTAAGTGCGGATTTACGTCCGCCCGCTTCCCCCGTACGCACGGCCGGGTCGGGCCATATTTTTGCGTCCCGGTCATATTATTATTTTACCCTCCCTGCTCCGTCGAACTGGACCTGACCTGCAGGGGTAGGAAGCATAATGCCACAGTAATCGCGCCAATAAGCGACGAGCTTCGAGTTTCCGACGTTTGCGGAACGACGTTTCACCGCTTCCGTCTTTGCTGTCCGCGCAATTTCCCGGCCGAGGCGAGCCAATCGAATTGGGGTGCGCCAATGCGTTACATCCAGCCGTGTTGAAGTAATGAAATATAGCTACTTTTACGGTTGTCAGCACCTTTTCTGACCTTCATTGACGGAGAGAGTCGATCGCAGGATGGAAACCGCCCTTATGTGACATGTTGGCTCAACTGACGCATGAGTTGGTTTAAAACTATATGGGTTAAACTAATGAACTAACTGTATTTTTATCAATTTTTAACACATTTTCACCGATGCCTCTTTGAAGTCGTTGACACCGGGATCAGGCATCAAGAAGGCCATTTTTAAACAGTCACACCCGGTGTGCAAGACATTTGCATCGAAAGCAAACCGATATCTACACTCGATGGTCCACCTGGCCAACGACACCCAAGACATACCCCCGATTTGCATTCATAATCACTTTCTGGTTTGATCTTTATATTTTTCCCTACCCCAATCGGGTCGACGGTCGTTTGTGCAGTCGCGTCGCTAATCAACAATTCAGCAATTGTATAATTTTCATATTTATACGCGCAACTGGAAACAGGCTGGTGGCACTATTCCTTCCGCACAATAAATAATCGACCGCGCCAGACGGGGGGCGGGGGTTGAACTTAATACAGTGACACTCGAGTCGGGGGGCTTTATTCGACTTCCAAAACTCGCGCCTTCCAACTGTTAAAAACTGTTTAATGAGAATCATTAAAGTGTATCCCGAAGTGGTGACAGTCCGTTGACCTACAACGGCGGAAGCAACCGGAAGTCGTGCACCCAGCCAAAGGGTCAACTGGGGCAGCGTGAAAGACAGCGGAACTTCACATTCGTACACTTTCCTACCAGTGTCCATCATGGCGTGATCCCAGGAGACAGAAGCTCCTCGACCATCTTGGGGTGAGTCTTGGAAGGCATTTTTCTTTCTATTTAAACTCCAATCCGGTGGGATCATAATTGCTTCCCATCAAGGGAAGGATGGCCATCAGGACAACATACCACTTGTATGAAGGCAAAGAAAGCGACAATGTGCCCTCTCTTTCTCTCTCCCTATCGAGCCAAGCGTTTATAAAAGGAATTAATTTATATCAATTACTGCACACAGTCGGTAGATGTTTTTCCGACGCATTCGGAAGCAAAAACGGCATTCTCGCGGTACACGTGCTTCCGTTTCATACGGACGTAAGCCCCGTTTCATAAAATGAAAACGCTTTGTTTCGCCCAGGTGAGCGATGGCTTCAAACATACTTTTCCCTGGTGGAAGGAAAGCATCAAAACGGAAGAACCTAGAGCTCAGCCAAACCGACTCCTTTGTCATGTCCACGCAAACATCAACGATCGCCAAAACGGGAATCAAAAGCGGCAAGGGGCTACAAATTGTGCACCGGAAGAGCTTACCCGTTAAAGATCCGAAGGTTGGAACCGATCCGCTCTTGGATACCACCGAATGTCCAATTTTGATTCCTCGTTGACGAGTGGAACGAGAGGTGAAATGGCAGAAGCTACTAAAAATGTCTCCAAACGAAAGGAAGAATACCTTAGCTGTACACAATCCCGCCACACAAGCGGATGCCGGCTGTCCCCCAAACGGGTATGCCAAGGGGGACGCCAAAGAAGGGCCGAATGGGGCCGAACGGGAAAAAGTTCTCTGCAAAACCGACGTGCCCTCCGCAATGTCAGCAATGTGGAGTCATTAAAAATTAAAGATTTTCATTTTATGGCTTATTAGGTGGAGCACCGCCTGATGCGTTTTTTGTTGCCTTTGTTGATGCTGTTTTGTCTTCGTTTATCTTTTGTATTCCCTGCACATTTTCGCACATTGGAAGTGGTGGTCGCGGAAGAACCCGCCGAGGGATGTGGAATGTGGAAAAATTTTAATAGGCAAAACGGCCACTACCGGTCCCATTCCGGTAGATCCCATGCCGAGAGGTAAGGGTGCTTTTCCCATTGGGAAAACGCTCCTCCGCCCCTCGGGCATGCTGGCGATCGTCCACCGCTGAACCGAGATACCCTTTTTTGATGAGCTATTCGCCCCCCGGCAGAGAAATATGAGCCACTTAGCATCGAGAAACAATAGAGAGAGAGTGTGCAGTTCGATTAACCGGCACACTGTGACGGCTTTCCTAACTGTACCTTTCTGCCCGCCGGGAAAATCTCCCGATAGGGTCCAAGGTCAACTAGGTTATCTGGCGGATACGGTGAAAGAATTGTGAATAAAAAAAAAGAAATGGCCTTTCTATCGCCTGACCTTATTAGAGAAGCACTCGTTTTTTATGGTTCCAAATTTAGGTCTAAAGATTTCATCATTTTCCCAAACTAGTTTTTACTTTAATTTCACATTCAATCCCTGAATGAATATATTTTTACTTACTATAGACATCATGGCCCACAATCACAAACATGAAAAGAAGTATAAAAATCTGTGTTAAATACATTGTAATGTAGACAAATAATAAGCTTATCTTATAAAATATCTCAAAATTTGGAAAAGCTTTGGAGCGTTTGCTGAAATGAATTGAAATAAAGAACAAATATTTTTTTTGGTTTTACTATGGATTAAATCAGGCGTCTGCAAAGTCCAGTCAGCGGGCCAAAATTCTAGCGCAATTCTGTTGAACATGGTGTTCAACACCATGTACCGTCCTCGAAAATACCTGGCCCACGGTTCCGGGCTCTTTTTTCATTTGGTCCTTTTCAGAAAACATGTTCTGACCCCTGGACTAAATAGCCTATCTTTTATACAGATGTTCTAACTCAAAAAGGATTAATGTCTATATGCTCCACTCTTTCCAATCATCGTTCAAAACATCATGTTAATTAGATCATCTTTTTTAGTTCCACTGGGCTCTAGTTTTATTTGAACTCGTCAAGAGGTTTGTATCTAGTGTTGGAAAAAGTCCAAGCACCTCTTAAGCAACGCTTTCTCCATCACTAAACGGAATCCAACGCATTTCGCTAATAGGGCTTTTATTCCCTTTTAACTTGCTGCATCTATACGCATCGATCAAACGGGAGGCAAAACATTGTGTTCCACAGGTCCTAGAGCAAAAACAAAACAGCAGACTACCGTCTTTAATAAAAATAGTTATCGACTGGCCATTAGCAGTTGCAAAAGGTTTTTGTTCACCCCGTGCTCCTATTTGTACTTATAAAGCACATACACTAGAGAGACAGCTCAAACTGGTTGGTTTTTCTACCCACTCGCTTTGCTTCACCATGTAGAAGCAGAAGAAAGGTTGAACACCGTGGATGCAAAACACTTTGCCTGATCGGATTTGGTTCATCTGTTGCCAGCTTCCTCGCTGTCTCGCGCTCGATGAATTCTTCCTACTAAACGTCTTGCTACAAAATGCGGCAGGGCTCGTTAAGGGAACAACGGTGAACCCGTTCGACCATCGGTGTAAACAAATAATTGAACATAACAGCTGACCAGCCTCTGCTAAGGTGGACCGTTGGTTTAGGGCGATTCGTACACTCTCGGACATTATCGTAACGTACCGCCTAAGTGGTGTCGAAACGGAGGTGTCCTTTTTTTAATTCGATTTTTATCCACGCACAAGAGCGCACTGGTTATCCTCTATGTTTTATTCGCTTTTTTTCGTTGTTTGTTTGATCTTCTTCTATCTCACTTGTGCCAAACATAGACGCACGGTAGTTGTTCCACATTTGCGCCCCCTCAGCCCATTGGCGGCATTTCACTTTGGAGTCCCGAAAAAGGGCACCGACTACAAAATCGCGTCCCTAATGCGCCCACTAATGCACCGATCGTCCCGGGTTGAATGAAGTGAGAGAAGATCCATCTTCCCCGGGACTCCAATCAGAGATGCAATCAGAGTGTCCTTAGGGGAAAGAAGAGAATCCGATGTTGGAAGTGTTCGTGAAAGCGTCCATCGAGCGACAGCGCTTCCATAAACGGAAACGACGAGTCAACGAGGGAGTCGACGGTGGCCTATTGAAGTTCTCCGGACTGGACAGTCTTCAGGCACGATCGAGTACAGGTCTGTGAGCTGGCCTGCCAATGCGCAGCTGTCACTCAACGTAGGACAACGCTACCCAAACAGCTGACCAACCAACCAACATGGAGGCGTGGAAGTAACGGACAGGACAGTATACCAACCCTTTCGGACACTGCCCCTGCTTCCGGTGCCGGTGATAAAAGGGCAGCGAAGGGTTGACTAATTAAAGCGCAGATTGACAACTCACGGGCACGGGCCACTGGCGATCGTGACACTTTCCATTCGTCGCAGCCTCGGAGCAGCTCCCTTGCGGATCAATTGGTTTCGAATTAGCCGGTCGGGATGTGCGAAAAATCAACCACCCGCTAAAGGTGCTTGATGTACCATCATTTCCATCTATGGACACAAAGAAGGAAAATCAACCTCGGGAATAAGTGGCAACAGGCTTGAGTGAAAATCAAAAGATCATTCAAACCCGATTGATCAACTCCTATCGTCGTAGCAGCGACTAAAGAAGGACTCGCGAGGTAATTATATTCAACAGAGGTCTTGGGTTGGGGAACCCCGGAGGAAGGTTTCGTTGTGACTCGATTCGAAGCTCAACTTCCCCGCCCTAACCAAGTCGGGCGATGTCAATGAGCTGTTAATTAATAATTTTCCTCGGTCGGCTTGGCACCTCGGCAGTTCATGCGTGCGGTTGATACGATCGTTACGATCGCAGGATTGGCCACTTGGGTAGGAGCGCTAAGATAAAGCGAGCCCAGCAGTACCCTTTCCTGGACTGGGTTCGACGAACAGGGACAATCGTAGCGACCGATCAGCGATCGACGAAAAAGGACATCGCGTTCCATGCACGATCCTGCGTTGGGCAAGAGGCAGGATGGTACGATCGTGCGCACATGCTACCAGCTCGGGGACTTCGAAACCGGGAGGAATAAATAATCACAACCGGCATCGTGCATCGTAAAAGTACTGCATCTTGGGGATTTTTTCTCCATTTATGCATATATTACTCGACGACCACGAGAAAGAAATGGATGGCCTAGGATTGGTCGATTCGGTACTCAATAAAATAGCCATCTAATAAACACTTGCGATGTCCAGTGGATAAGGAAACGTTTATTGGCAAGCATGTGTAGCCATTGCTTGCTACAAAACCATATTTATGCTAATTTCCACACCGGGAAGATTACAGATGGCACATTGATCGTCGCAAACGAGGACTTCATCGCTTGGTCACAATTGGTAGTAGTGCCTGTCTCCTTCCGCACTTCGCACTACATCCCCCATCAGGTCGGCTGATGGTGTTGAAGAATTTCGCATCATAAGCATGCTGGATACCATTTTGATCGTTCGATTGAACCTCTTCAGACCATGGTTTGGTCGATTCTCTGAACGATGTTCAACTGCGATGGTATTGAATATTCATGAACGCACAAATGCGTTTACGATATGAACCCTTCCGACCCTGTTGTTGCCTTTGGTATGGTTGTCCAATAAAACCATCACCACGCCTTGCTAGCGAACTTCCGTTGGGTAGTGTGGCATAATCGATACACTGTACAACTCTTGCTATTTATCAAGATCACTGTGCAAAGCACAGCCACCGTGCTGCACCAGGTAACGGAACTTTTGATCGATCGATATCGAGCCCTTTCTCAGTCAAATAGAAAGGACACTGATCACGTATTGCGCTCCAATCTATTTTTATTTTTAACTGGGCAGTCTAGATTGGAGTTTAAAATTAACAAAATACACACAAGACGATAATTCATTTAACTGACAGTTTGAATAATTATAGCAAAGCCGGCGAAACGGGAAACGTGGAATCGGTAATTTAACGTGTGAATGTCACAAATGACACACGGCCGCCATTGTGAATACATTCATATCGCGTGAATATTTTCTCAAAAACTAGAAACGATGGAAAAACCTTCACTCGGGCAAAGTTGTTGGTCTGAAAAAGTCCTTTCATTTAAGGGGTCAACCGTGAAAATCGCTTGGAAGAAGCAAGAGTTATCTACAAATTGGACAATATTAGTCTAATTTGACAATCAAGGCTTATCTACTTGTTATAAGGTAGAGTTCCATCTCTTTTCCTCACAACTAAATTTCTCAAAAACTAGAAAAGACAGATTGATCTTTTGTTGGACAAAGTTGTGTGTCTTTATAATATCAATCAATTGAGGGTTCATTTGTTAAAATCGGTTAAGAAACTAAAAAGTTATAGAAGTTATGACTGTTTTAGGTCTGCTGAATGTTGTTGACAAACAACGCTGGTCTCTGTGTCTGTCAGCGGTGTCAGCTGTCACGACTGCTGTCAGTAGTCAATCGAAAGACAAAACAATATCTTCAAAAAAGTGCGACGTGCATGCAAACCATATCTTCTATTTTCTTAAGCAAACACACGAATTAAATCACCAAATTTCAAGTGCAATGGATGCGTAAGGAAGTGTCGAACGGGGCTACGTAAAATTTCCTTCGGCTGTGCGTGTGTGTTAGCGAGTCCTGCTGCAGCAAGTGCAGTGCAAGTGTTCCCAAAATGTCCGTGGTTCGAACGAAAGTCCTGGGACTGGTGGACGTGATAATGCGTGTGCCCAGTCTGTTTATCATAGACGAAATACTCAAAATGGGCATGGGCGTGCCGATGCAAGTGGCATTGCAGGCGACCAACAGTACCGTCCAATCAAATTATGAGCTCCCGATGGAAAAAATGCTCCCGGAGGACGAACGAGGAATGCAGGATAACATTGAAATGTACAAAGTCATCTCGTTGGCCGTGCTCAAGTTTCTCATCTGCCTGTTCGGTAAGTGTGTCTGATCGGCTGCCAACCCGTGGGCTTGGTGGTTCATAAGAAAAAAAAAAGTCTTATGCTAACAGTACATCCAATTTGCCACCGTGCAAGCAACCTGTTTGCCAAGAATACGCGAAGCATTAAACCGCATGACAGCTGTAGCCTTGACGCGGATGTAGGTTATTGTGGACGGCTATCTCATTCAAAGGTAATTTCGTTCGTCCATGCACAGTGCGGCCGCAACAAATGCAGCACGCTAGAGCTGAACAAGAAACAACTTTTATCAAATGACTTACTTATCATTGAAGGCCCATTTTTCTTACGCTTTGTATCGCAAATAATTGTCCTTGGAACCTAACTTTTCGAATAGTATGAACTGAAGGTTCGTGCTTCCGTAACATCAGGTGTATCAAAATTCTCCCTCGCTACCCTCGTTAGCCTCCAATATCCGGTTGGGGTTAGTGAACCTCCCCGAATGTGTTGTTCATCGTCTGAAGATCATCTACTTCAACTTTTCTAAATAGTTCCCATCCAACTGGTCGCATCACTGCGACCAAGCCAATAAGTTACCTTCTATTTTTCAGATGATTAGGATTTTTTTCAAACATAACTCATTTCCACCGTCTGTCTCGGTTCACATAAACTTGTCGACATCGATGAGCCATGAAGCGATTAGTTGGAAGAACAATATTCGACACACTTACAAATTACTTCCTTCGACTCCTCCGACTTCGTTCCGCGTCTTCAGAAACGCTTCGAAAACGTCCCACTCGGAGTTGGTCAAGGAACGACATATTAAAGATTCATTGTATATTTTTGATGTAGTTCCTGCATACCAATGTCTCGTTCATCGCGTGACCACCAGCGGATAGGAAAAGTTATACATCGATTGTTTAATGTAGTGGCGCTAAACATCTGGTTCGTTTTCCTATCTGTGATGTTTATTTGGTAAATAACTATAATTCACTTCATAAGGCCACTCTAGGAAATGAACCAATGTGGTGGACATTTGTAACAAGTGTAGCGTCATGGTATGATTTGATTGGGGCGCGTCGTGTGGATCGGACATTGTTCAATGATTCAGCAGGTTCCCTGATAACGAAGAAACCATGCCTTTTCTTTTGAACGATACCGGGGCACGATAGTGGAATACATTTGGATTTAGCGTATTTGTAAAACGAGTGACGCCAATGGCGTGCACAAACATGCAGGTGCACACATGCATCGGGACATTCGCGTATGCAAACATACTAGCGCTGTGGCTGTTGAATAAAATTGTGCCAGACGAACAGCCCCCAGCTGAACTAATATGTGGCAAAATGTTGCGACGCCAATAAATATAGATTCTCCAAATCGAGCAAAGCGCAAAAAGTTTCACCTAGTATGCCACGATCGAATTATGACGTCAATCTGTTTTTAGCCGACTAGATGTAAAACAGAAAAAAGGACATTTTGTGCCGTGATGTGGTGTGAAATTAATCGGCCCTCGAGATGTTAATCTAATGCTGGGTTCGGCAACCTCCTGTTGATGCTCGCTTGTGAAATTTACATGCAAACAATTATTTTAAAATATTTACATTACACTTCTGATCTCCCTCTCTCAGGTGCAATCAGTGCGGCATGTGTGTTTATGCTTTGGACTCGTCATTTAGTCATCGTGTACATGTACATTCTCTCCGTGGGCTTGATATTTCTCTCCTACTGGAGCAATGTGTCCGCACTGTCGGTCATATCGGATAGCCCAAGCCTGTTGGAGGATGTACTGTCGCTCAATATGGACCGGTTGCTCGATCCGGGAGGTGTTCTAATCTCCATACTACCGCACCTATTGGCCCAATGGCTAATGGGTGTCATATTCGCATATATTCATTTAGGACCCAGGTAAGGCCCACCTACGAAACACACTGCAGCAAACGTTTCTGTTATAACTAATCGGTTCGTTTTTCAGGTATAAAATCACCCAGAAAGCTCTGCCGTTTAGCTTTCTTATGCCGTTGCTGCTCGCGATGCTACCACTTCCGTCGGTGGTGTTGAAACATTCCCCCGCGTTTGCTGCCATCCTGCCCCTAGTGCTGTCCAAGATTGCCCTCTGGAGTTCGTCTTTCGACGTGGTCAAGACGATCCTCAACGGGTATCAGCATGCTCGCAATTTTGCCGGTAACTTTGGCATTGCGACGTTGATCGAGAATGAGTGGCAACGATTGAACGTACCCTGCGTTCTGCGAGTCTTCTGGACCTTGCGGCTCACCGAACATCTCGTCAGTCTGCTCATGTCCTCCGAAGCACCACTACGGTTTGCGGCTACCGTTCAAAGCTTGCTAGTCAGTGGATGCGAAACGCTTACGGCCGTTCTCGGTATGACCAGTATCATCTCGCTGATCTGCCACTACATCGGTAAGATGTTTCAGCTGTTCCTGCTCTCCGAGGACTATGACGAGGACAAGTCGATCGGTACGGTGTCTGCGATACTGTTCTACATTCTTGCCCTCCAGACAGGCCTTACATCACTCACGCCAGACAAGCGTATCGTCCGGTTGTGTCGCAATATGTGTCTGCTAGTGACGGCTTTGTTGCACTTTCTGCACAACATTGTTGCACCCATACTAATGTCACTGAGTGCTGCTCGAAATCCCTCACGGTAAGTACGGTTACGGCAGTCCCTAACCCACACCCAACGTAATTCCAAACCGTACGCCTACAACACGACACACATCTAACATCATTCCCCGGCGCGTTCCTTCATACGTTACGCGTTGTGCGTTCCTTTTTTGCAGCAAACGCCATGCAAGGGCGTTAATGGTGTGTGCTTTCCTTCTAATCGCGCCGGGATCACTGTTGACTGTGCTCTGGTCACGCCACTCTCCCTCCACCTGGCTGCTAGCCGTGACCGCTTTCTCGGTGGAAGTGATCGTGAAGGTAAGCTACTAACCGTTTTACCTACGGCACCCCCTATCACCGCTTACAGATGCTCTTTGCAGGCACCATTTGCTTTAAAACTGCTCTTGCTTCTTCCCCAGGTGCTCGTAAGCTTGGCAACTTACACACTCTTCCTGCTGGACGCACGTCGGCAAACGTTCTGGGAGAAGCTGGATGATTACGTCTACTACATACGGGCGTTTGGCAACTCGGTCGAGTTTTGCTTCGGAATTTTCCTCTTCTTTAATGGTGCCTGGATATTGACGTTTGAGTCCGGTAAGTATCCGTTTGGGCCTATACTACTGGATTCTGTTTTCATTCCTTCACCCGTAGTATCAACGTCCGCTCTACCTTCACAAATCGCAGTCCAAAACCTCATATCCAATATTGTTGTTTGGTAATATACTTCCTTCCCCAAAAACCATTGTAAATATGTTTCTCTCCACAAATCTGGATGTTTGGGTCGCTGGTTGAAGGTTATTCTTATGGTCTGTCCTGATTGAATATATCAACATCCATTGCTCCAACTTTTTTGTCTATGATTCTTTATTGTCTTTTGTACAAAGCCTTATTCCTTATTTTTCTTTCTCTCTTAATTTATTTCTTGTTTGTTCAATCCGAACAAATCTCCCACCCGTCCTTCCCGAACACCAAACAACACTGACCATCCAACTAACCGCTCCTTGCTTTTGGGTGGATGTTTCACTCCACTCGCGCTACTTCATCTAATCGCACCCTTCCAATAAAAAACATCCCACACAAACCTCCTCCCCCATCCGGCACTCCATCCGCGGAATGTTGATTTCGTTGAACGCGCCACGGCTTACATTTAGAAACGATTCCCATAGGCGGCGCCATCCGTGCACTGATGATGGGCATCCATGCGTACTTCAACATCTGGTGCGAGGCGCGTGCCGGCTGGGGTGTGTTCATGAAGCGGCGTACGGCAGTGCACAAAATTTCGTCCTTGCCGGAGGCAACCATCGCCCAACTGCGCCAGTTCGACGATGTGTGCGCCATTTGCTATCAGGTAAGTAAACACCTTGGCGGCTGTTGACGCTCACCAAATATTTAAACACTTTTGTTTCCTACACGCAGGACATGACGTCCGCTAAGATCACGCGCTGCAATCATTATTTCCACGGTGTTTGTTTGCGTAAATGGCTTTACGTGCAGGATCGGTGCCCGTTGTGTCACGAGATTATTATGAACCAAGATGTAAATCCGGGTGAGGATGGTACTGAAGAACGAGTTCACGATAATGGACAGGTAAGACGGGATGACTGCAGTAATAGGAGCAAAATCTTCCAGGGCTATCTCCTGAAACAATCCCTAGTTAAGACAACACAGAGCGTGAAAGTTAATTTTTTAATTTTTTTAGCCACAAGGCTCCGATGCCATTGGACTCCAAAATATGTCACAAAATACAACTGGTGTCAATTTGCAACCGCAAACCTCCGGACAATCGAGTGGTACATTACTTTCGTCACTGACGGAAGCTGAAAGTGAAGCGACTGGAGGCGATACCACCAGCGGAAGCAGCAGTCAAAGTGGAAGCGAAGGTACGGGTGATACAGGAAATTTAACCAATGGAAGCACCGGTAGCAGTAATAGTAGCGGTGGTACCCTTTCCGGCATGACGAATAGTTCCCTCGTGTCAGCGGCTGCCATCTCGTTCAATCTTCGACGACATCATGCCCTGTTGCAACAACAGCAGCAATCGCAACAAGCACAACAATTGTTCGGAGAGCAGCAGTCGCGCATGCAGCGGGAACTTCTGTCGGCGAGAATAAGCTCCGAACCCACAGCGAGATCTTCGCCCGGTCGGGCTGAATCTGAGCAGCGACGATCATCCACATCGACGGATTGCGATTGCGGTCAACAGGTTCCCAGCCTACTAGACGATGATCATCCGTGATGGAGCATGATGGACTGAATGAACGGGTCATAAGACGTGAGCTTACTGGGCGTGGGATCGAAAGAGATGTCGTCAAATGTACATTCGGGAACGTGATGGATTGGTATATGTGAGAGTGAAAGAGAGTATGCAAGAGTGTATAATTTATGTATGACTGACGAAGGCGGCTCGGGACCGATTGGAACGACAGCACTATGCTGTTTGTAGATCGTTTGGGACACTAACAAGCTGTTCCGAACGCTACCTGCAGAAGTGTGGTTTTTGGGAGATGGGTTAGAAATTAATTGTATCAATAGGCTATCTGAGCAACGCACCGAACGAATTGCGTACGGACAATTCGTCTAGCTTCTTACCGCCCCCTTAGACTTGCCACTTGTGGATAGTGCGGGTAGCGCACAGAATTTTCCATCCAAACTATTTCATACTACAGGCCTCCAGTGAGGGTGGAAAATTTGATCTGCAAGCAACTGTTTACCGCAAGCGATCGTCACACAACTGAGCATCCCTTGCTGCACCTGGTACTGGTTGGAAATGTGGAAATGTTCTGAGAGAAAAACACGCACAAGCGTAACCGTGTGAGCTTGACTTATTCGCGCATCCAATTGATCCGCTCGAAAACGGGGAAGCGCACGGCCAAGCGAAACCAATTGTGCAATACTCTCTTTTCTTCCGCTCGACTTTCGTAACCACTGAACGAATCTTGTGCGCGGCAAAAGGACGAACAACGGAAAAACAAACAATTGACTTGCGAATGTAATTAAAATCGAATGCAAACCTGCAAACCCGCAAAACACAGTGACACCGTAAAGTAAATGGGTGACAAACATCAAGACATTCACCTTAACTGCAATCGATTAAAACGAGCGCGGTTTCCGCGCAATTAAATCCGACTTACAACGTTTTCCTTTTCGCTCGCTTGTTGTTGTTTTTCTCAAAATTACATAAATTCAACCAAAACAACGTGCAATGTTTGAACGACTTTTCCTCCGTAAGGCAACCTTCGCCGGGAAGGAATTTGTTCATCAGCAAACGCATGAAATAGCAAATCAAACTCATTTCCGAGTAGAAACCAAATTCGGGCACCTCGAAACCGACGTTAATGGAGAATGGTTAGAAGATATATGTTTTTTTGTACAACGGAACAACGTTAGGAACAAAAAAGACACACCATTTAGATTAGAGAGAGGAAGCTTTTTTTTGTGGTAGAAGAAAGTGATCAAGGATGCTCTGTGTTAGATTTTTACGTTCTTCCTTGTTGTTGACTCTTATTTTTAATTAATTGTATTGATGCATAATAACTCCTCAGTGCTCGCCACTTGTTCCCCCACAAAGACAAAGGACAGCTCAGCTGTGCGACAGTGGAACAGTAACTGTAAACTGAAGAATAAAAAACTAAGTTCGTAAAACTACCATAGAAGGTGTTTCAAATCCGAAAAGAACACAGAGAACCATGGCGCTTGGAATTGTTTGACAAACACAAAAACTAACGACAAAACACTCTAAAAAAATTTATTCAATTTATAAACTTACGCTCTTATTTTTCATCTCGTAATTTTTGTATCCTCTATTTTTCCGCCATATTCCCTACATAGGAACAATTTACGCTACGGATCCATGAGGCACTGTTGACGTTCAGTTTCTTTGCGCTCAATTAATTATGTAAGTGTAACGCATATTAGCATCGTTCCCTTCGGGCTTGGGGCCACGGACCTACCGGTGGTAAGTAGTTTGAGCTTCACTGTGTCAACTGTGTGCTGCGCGCGCTATCACTCCCGCTTTCTCACTCGAAGGAGGGCTAAAAATAACGTAAAATTCGCATACAAACATCTTCCCGTTCGCGGTCGCTGCATTTATTGCCGCTGGGAGGAGAATGAGGGGGGTTCGTTAACCATTTTCCCGCTCGTGTTGGTCTTGGGTTCTTTTTCGCACTTGGTTATGAATTTTCGGAGGTGCTTCTTTATAATTTAATCACCACCTTCGCCCCTTCCCCGGGGTCAAATGCACTGCACCACGAAGATAAATGATTTTGTAACACCGTGCGCCAAATCCATTCACACCGCAAAACAAAATGTGACCCAGTTTTGGAGCCTGGACACAAAGCTTAGACACACTTTCCGGCACGTGAAGTGAAAATTACTTCCAAAGAATGGTGCGATCAACGATAGGCGAAATATTGCATTCCTAATGTCTCCCTGGCGGTGCTTTGGCCAGTTCTGGAAAAACAAAACATAAAAACCAACCCCTTTGAGTTTGGGTCTCCAAAGAGCGACAGCAATGCTCACCCTTCGTCGTCCAAGTGTTAAAGTTTCCATTGTAGATCGTGATCGCTGGCGCTTTTCTTATTCATGCCGTTAAACGAGGCTGCAAGATCGTGGTGGGGATGTGATCGCGAGGAACGAAACACTTCACAAAAACAGAACTTGCGCCCCTCGCGGCAAAGGAAAATTGTATTCATACGAGACTTTTGTCGTTAAAAATTTTCGTTTCTGGAGTAAATTTTAGGCTGGGGAAGCAACGGAAAAAATGTGTAACCCTTGCCGCCAACAGCTGGCGACCTAATTTCCGGTACCGGAGCTGTCCCACTTACAGGTCGGGTTATTTTTCAATGCTCAAATCTCTTCCTTGCTTGCGCCATCGCGATCTTTTGTTACCCTGTGATGGTGGCCATATCGTTCCCGCTGCCGACGGATTACAAGTACACACGTAACACTTAAACACCCAGGACCCGTTTCTTCCTCGGTTTGCATTCGGTAGCCCCCAACAGCTGGACCATCCGACACTAGGCCAACCGCGATCATGCAGATTTAGATCGAGTTTCCACACCTCAACGGCAAGGCGGAAGGTAAAACGTAAATCGGAACCGCCGGGATGGAATACCGTTAAATGACCGATCTCGGTTAGTGTTTGCATACGAACCCTCCGCGTACCTTAAAGGGGTGCAGTTCGCCGTAGAAGGCGTTTTCGCGCTGTCATGAATCATAATTAAATTACAATCGTGTTCGGGGGATCGTGGTGTTTATTATTGTATTTTTATTGTATTTTATTCTACCTCTGCACGCCGAGTGTTGTACGCGAAGCATCTGCCTTGGAGGCGGCCTCACTTTACACTTCCCTCGGCTTTTTCTGTCTTTTTATTCGCGAGGGGCCATCTGTGCATCTGTTTGCTCCACTTCGGGCATTTAGGTCCCCGCTCCCGGAAGGTAAGGCTCATGTTGCCGGTATGATCGCAAATCTGCTGTGAAAATGAGAACAAAAACCGGCTGAAACAAATTACTAATTAATTTTAGCTTGCAAGGATTAAAAGCGGTTTAAATCCAAGACAAGTATTTCCAACCAAAATAAATTCTACTTCTATTATCTCCCATTATTTTTGATTCAACTATTCATTTCCCCCCTGCTTACGCTAATTTGATAAATGTGTATTTTATCGACATTTTTTCAACTTTTTTCTCCCTCAGCACACCATAACCGATGCTATTCGGACAAGTACCCTGAAGTGTTTGCCCATTTCCGTGGACACGATGATACGTAGGATGCCTTTTAAGTTTCGAGATTTGAAAAAACTGGTGATGCAATCTACCAACTAACAATTTTATCGTAAAGTTTGACGTTTTTGAGGTTATACGTACTCAGAACGTTTTGACATAGGAGAGCCATTTGTGTTGTTAAAAAAATGTTAAAAGTGTCAATGTCCGCCAAATTGTAGAATTTGGTCGTGGACATTTTCGTGCGATTATTTTTTGCTACTTTCGACGTGAATTGTCACAGCAGTAGTGTATGAATGAACTTAATTCATCTTTTGGCGATGAAGCTCCATCAATGATCAGTATTTATCGATGGTTTGGAGAATTAAATCGTGGTCGGAGTTCACTCCAAGATGAATTTCGTGAAGGTCGTCCAAAATCAGTTGTTGTTCTGAAAAACATTGATGCTGTGCTTGAACGGATATTGCAAGATCGTCATGTCACTTATCGGAGATAGAGACAACCTTAGGTATTACTGGGACCAGCATATACTTAATATTGCATGGACATTTAACTGTCAAAAAAATTTGTCCGCGTTGGATCCCACGCAATTGGTCAATCTCTCAAAAAAGACTAGTGTCGATTGCAACTTTAAACATTTTTTTAACAACACAAATAGCTCTCCTATGTCAAAACGTTCTGAGAACGAATAACCTCAAAAAAGTCAAACTTTACGATAAAATTGTTAATAAACAGATTGCATCACCAGTTTTTCCAAATCCCGAAACTTAAAAGGCAACCCTCGTAATATAGAGATACACAAACCCGACAGCAGTGATGGCTTCAGTCGATGACACTACTCGACCGTAATTGTACTATTGTCTTACCAGGCCCATATGCAATACTATTGCTTAACATGCATGCGGATCGGTTGTGGATGGGTTTGCACAAACATAACAAAATGCTGCAACATCGAAGCAATTTTCCCCGATAATAACGTCCTGTACTTTTCGCACAAACTCGTGGGACATTGTCAACCCGGTGCAATTTAGGGGAAAGTGGGCATAATGGGGGTAAAGGGGGATTTGTAGGAAAACCCTAAGTTGTTTTTTTTCACCACCTCCACACCATAACGGTGAAAATAGGCATACTTGTCGTGGCTTGTGACACGCCAAAATTAGACGATAATCCTCCATGTCGGATGGCTTGAAAGTGAAAAACTTGACAATTTTCCTGCCGCTCATGCACATCGTTGACGGCACTACTACCGTGTGACACTATACGCGCCCTTGAAGGTAAAAGCGATGAAGGAAAAACGCCTTCGAACAAGACAGATTTGTTAGACGCCAGCACAATCGGATTCACTTTCTTGTCGATTTTCGTCCGGGAAATGAATGCCCATTGTTTTTCAAATTAGTGGCAATTTGTTTCGGGTGTTATTTCCCCGCTTCCGTCGCGGATGGCGCACATGGGTCAATGGGTGTTTTTTTTTTTCGACATGTCCATCTTCTTATCAACGGCTTTCAACAGTGTCTTTTCTCTGGCACCAGCCAGCGCTGGGAGATGTTCGTTTTGCCATCCCTTGAAGCTTGCATGATCTCAACAACTTGATCTTGGCACCCTGCGATCCCTTTCTCCTTAGCATGCTCTCGCTCGATCGTGCCGTTTCCACAAGGCAACTGACAGACGACACATGCCTCCCACACCGGATACTCCATCCAGCGAAGCAATCAGCCCAGGGGAGGAATAAGCAATCCCAAAGGAAAACTACCCCCTCCCCAAACGGTAGGAATTTGCTCTGCAGCAAAAGTGAATTAATTTTATTGTTTCGGTGTATCGGTGCCGGTGTTGAACCTGCCCGTTTGTTTTTTTTTCATGGCTTGCCAAGCTGGTGGAGAAAAACTGTGTATATTGGTAGTTGCATTGATCGGTTGGAGAAAGGTACAGCAGAAATTCGACGTTGATCAATCAAATGTCCCTTGAAGGTTAATTAGAGCAAGTGGCCAAGTAATACTAAACACCCTTAAATTACAGAAGAGGTATTTTCGCCCACTATTTTATGAGAGTTAACCAGATATCCCCTTTAAACTGCTACATAACTCTAGATGTGTTCTTAAAAAACAAAAAAAAACACCCCCGTTGGGTGGTATGTTTCCCGGGTCTTTGCACCAACCCTGGTTCCAGTCGACCGAGCGACATTGCTGCACTTCACCGCAAGGCCAATGGCAAATGAATAAATCTTTACTTTCTATCTTACGTTTCCGTTCGCAGCAGAAAGCCTTCTTGTGCGCCTTGTGAAGAAGGGCAAAAATCTTACGTGAAAGAGGTGATACACCACGGAAGTTTAGTAACCCGGAGTACCATCATCATCATCATTATCGTCATCATTTGGGAAGTATTTGTTGAACCAATATGCTTCTAAAGGTAAAGAATACGTGGTGGATAAATGGTTAACATTTTTCTTAGGTAATAAGGTCATTGGTCTTGGATTGTGCGTAACCTCTTCATTAAATTTTGAAAATGTAGAAAATTAAAATATGTCAATTGTTGTTTTTTTAGAAAAAATGCAACATTTGTAATGAAACAATCATCTTGATCGATCATTGCGTTTCACCTGCGCCCTACGAGATACGATCTTTCGTCACCGCCGACCCTTCCATTGCACCAAAGCACAAAGTGAAAGAAAGTGCAAAACAATCAGTAAAACTCCGGCACATGCCAAACCGTCTAACGAGTTTCAGGCCTCGGCGAAGGGCTCGGTGCACAGACGGGCATGGGAAGGTTGGCTTGGAGGGATCTGTGCCAGCCAGGGGACGCCACGGTGTGAAGGGCCACAGAACAACGACGCTCGACGTTTACTGGTCCGGAACACCTGGAACCGGCCCTTGCAGTGCGGTTCCCCGTCCGTGTGACCGTGTGCGGGAGGAAGACGCTTTTCACGCAATGTGATTTGTGTGTGTGTGTATGTTGTTTTTTCTTCTTTATCCAGTTGCTTTATCTGCAACCTTCCGACCGACCGTTTACCGTCTTGCTCTCGCGCAAAGATACGGCAAGGCGGTCGCGTCTTGGTCTCGTGGCTCGGAATAAACTGTTGCACCGACATGCAACCCGTTCGGCGGTCCGTGATGACTGCCAAACCAACCAAATCCCCAACCTTCCAGTGCCTGCCTCCCGTTCGGCGTGGGGTGCGGAAGATGGGCCACAAAATGGAACTTGAAATGAATGTAGAAAAACTATCAAACAACTCCTACCGGCCGCCCCTCATAAAGGATGACTAGGGGAGGAGAAGGGCTAGGAAAAGGTGGTCCCATCATTGGATATACACGCTCGTCGGTACAGTTTCCCTCCCCAGTTCGGAACGGCTGAATTCGGCCGAAGCTGGTAGTTTTCCACCATTTGGTTCGGGATGGTTCAGTCTGCAGATGACTTTCGACGACGGTGCGGCGACTGATCTCGTCCATTAGTTTTGCGACCGGGCTCTCCTCTCACTGGTGTCCGTGATCTACGGTCGGTGAAAATACGTCGTTCCGTGGAAGAAGTATATTCGAGAAGTAAATCGCCTTCGTGCCGGATCACCCAAGTTACATCTGAAGGAAGTTTTAACGGTCATTACCAACGATCAGCAAAAAGAGCACGATTGGATTTAAAATGTGGCGCCATTTTTGGATATTTCTTCTGCTCTGTTTTACGGCACCCGAGCTGATTTTAGGTGAGACAGTAGGCGGAAACGGTTTGATAATTCGAAAAATACATAGGTTTGTGATTTTACAACCCAGTGAGTGAAAGCAGAGTCGCGTCTTTAGGCGTAGCCTTAAGAAAGTTTTTTAAAAACATGGACACGCAAGCGTTCAGTGCCCCAAAACCATGGACTGGGAACAGTGTGATGTAATTGTTGAAATTAAACACCCCCAGTGCTTCTATTTCCCATTGTTTCGTTCATCAAATCGTGCCCAGTGAGAAAAAGAAAGAAAGGAAAAAGAGTGAAAACTAACAATAGGATCCGTAGTTTGTGAAACATGTGACTTGTGGCCATAAAACAGGCTATTTTGTAAAGGGCAACCAAGGTGCAATGTACTAGGCGTAGACATTCTCCAACTTTAAATGACGGAGTGTTTGTGGGCTTGATTTTCAGGGAATCACTTAATTCCATCACATTTATACGGTTCGAATAATGTTTCACCAATGATCCTAGCGCCAATGATTTCTTATCACAAACATAGAATGCGTTCCGCATGCAAACTTAGAAGTTGAAAATGTGCGCACGGGAACAGTCTCTTGCGGTTTGTTCCAAAACTAAGGTCAGGGTTCCCAGAGGATAATTCTAGTGGGAAACGATTTGCGATCAGAATGTACAAATTGCGTCTAGCTTATCATATGTTTCTGGTTGCTTTCTGTAGGTCGCACACGCACGATTCGAAACATCTACGGTCAACGGTGCGCCAACAGGTTGGAATCGGCCCTGGACACAACACTCCGGCGCAGCCAACAACGTTCTGGCTCCAGTGTAAGTGTTGCCTAGGTATCCTTGGAACATTGTTAGCAAACAAATTTTAATAATTTTTGTACATCCCAAGTCCATCATCGATTTCTCTGACAATGGGCCCCAACGACAATCGCTGTTTGGCGCAAGCGGACAAAAGTCACCATTCAGTGGCACTAATTATAACGAAGAAATCCAGCAAATAGTGTCCAACTATAAGCAAAAATTTAGTGATCCCTCGCTAGGGGCTGGTAAGCCCTCGTACTTTCCACCATCGAGCCCCACGAGCCTGCTGGGAGCGGCACAGGTCGAGGTGGCCAATCTGCGCGTACGCATTCCTCAAAACCACCAGTGGGTCGTGGTCGACAGGTGCCAGTTCATCGAACACAATCGCACACTGGACACCAAGCTCGAGTTTCCCGACCTGCAGATCAGCGGACGCGTAATTATGCATCCGTCCGGTGGTCGCTGTGACATGATTCTGCGGCTACGCCGAGCAGGCATCGAGTTCCGGACCATTCCACTAATCCCGGCAGGAGTTGGCGAACGCAGCCGGCAGGCCAACGTACGCACCGACTCGCACTTCTCCGAGCCAGGCTTTATTTCAGTCTTTGCCCATAGCTGCGAGGGCCCAACCGGTATCAAGTATCGCATCAACTCCAAACGGCGCCACTTCCTGAATCGGCAACCATCTTCGCCGGCGACAGCATCATCTTCCTCATACTACGGGCGTGATCGTCGCAGGTCGCTAGATTACCTCGATGACGATCTGATGGGCAACGATGACGATGGAAAGAGTGACATTCTGAAGCTCAATGATGGTGATAGCCTTTTCCTTTCACCGTCGACTCTGGTAAATGTGGACAACGAGCACTGGGGAGGCGAATTTGAACGCCCGCAGTCAAATCCAGAACTCGATCCTAACAGCCGGACATTCTTTGCCGATCGGAATCCGTTCTCCTACTCAGCCTACGGATCCCCGAGCACGTACGGGTACGGCCCTGCACAACCCAACACGGATAAAGGCTGGCAGAATGTCGAAACGAACGAGGCGCTGGACGATGCGTATTCTAATGAAATCGACAATCTATTCTCGAAAGGCGTCCGGGGTCTACTGACGACCTACATGCAGAAGGCCCTACAACCGGCAATCAAAGAAACACTAATGGAGAGTATGGGCTACACGCTATCGTATGGCTGAGGGAATGTTAGGCTAAATCAAATGATTATGTTTGTAATAAATTATTTTTAAATTGTACAAAAAACTAGAAACAGCTTTTTTTATTTTACATTCGGTTTTACATATGCTATTTCGGTCTCCGGTCGGTCGGTGAGGGATCTTTTCATCAATACCTCGTTCAAAAGTTTCTCCAAGTCAGTTATACGAGTTTTCAGTTCAGAGTTCGTATCCACTAATTCCGCTTTCTGTATTTCCAGAGACTCTTTCTCATGATTTAATTGTGTTACAGTTGCTTTCAATTTGCTGATTCTATTTTCACTATCTTTAATCTTTGCTTCATAGCGCTGTGTTAAAAATGTTTCATTTTTATGTAATTCATTTTTTAAGCCAACTATCATATTCTGGTAACCTTCAGAGAATTCTTTAGCCATTTCATCTAAATTATGGATTTCCGATCGCATTTCACTGTAGATCTTTTTCTGATGCACATTTGCTTCCAGAACTTGATTATCTTCCGTGGTCATTTGCTGCAGTTGCTCTATAGTTATCGTTAGTTCGGACATTCTTTTTTCGATGCATTTTTCGTATTTTGCAATCGATGCATTACGATCCAAATATAGCACCCTATTTTCCTCTACCAGCTTGTTGTTTTTCTGTTCCAACTCAGCCTTTGTAGCTTCGAGATTTTCTACAGTAGTACCGATTGTTTGGGCAAGTTGGATTCCTTCGCGAGCCAACTGGGTTGCGCTTAAAACAAATTAAGAAAAAGAACTCATTTCATTACACTTCCCTACTTGAAGAGTTAGACCACTTACGTGCTCGATTCCATCTTTTCCTTTGTATGACGTTCTTCTGGCTAATATGAAATTTCCTTGGTTTAAAACATATGGGACGAATAAGTTACAACATTTTTGTGCCACTAAAAATAATTGCTCAGATTCGACCAGAACCTTCTGACCGCGAGACTCCAACGATCTGTCAAATATTTCGTGGCGTTACCTTAGCAACGGTGCGGCAAGCCGGCATCGTTCTGCTTTGTGTGACGTATGTCATTGAATTGAATGAGATCTGCTCATTTGAATTCAATTTATCGAGGCGGAAAGGTGGCGTTGTTACAGATTCATAAGTATTCGTTTGATTTTACAGCAACTAAAAACCATTAGCTCATCAAAATGTCGGATAAACCAATGTATAGTGACGAATGCAATGGAAGCCAACCTAGTGCCGTGCCTGTGAGAAACTGCATCTTGGAGCACGAATCTGTAAAACAGATAAGGCATCTGATATCACTAGAAAAATCAACTGTGTTTGTCGAACTTGTACGTGTTGCGTCTAAAAATATACAGCAGCACAAGTATATCGAATCCCTGGAAAAGGCGCTCGAAAAATCAATCGATGAAATGGTGGCTATAAAACAACTTCTTCTAAGCGACGAAGAATACCAATCTGCTGTGGAAACTTTGTATGTTGTCCAATGTTTCTGTTTTTTTTTTTGTAAGTTACTCATACACAGCTGAATAGTTAAACGCAATCTCTTTGTTTTTATCCTCTACAGAAAACATCAAAGGCAGAAGCTTGCACACAAATTCGAAGCCGAACATCAGAAAATCGACTCGTTTGTAAAACAGATTGAACAGGCTCAATTGCAGGAAAAAAATGAGGTTAGAATCAATCGAGTGACAATGGAAAAATTAAACAAACACATTGCTGCGATGGGAGGGAAAGGTAATGATGTGTAATTTTTTGACGTTCACGTGACTTTGGAATGTACTTTTTCCGTACTTTTATCTTTCAGCATCCAAGCAGGCAAATGAATACAGTGCACTACTACAATGCTGTAGTTCATGTAAATCAGAACTTACAGGAAATATCGAAGAACTGGAAAAGGAAATCGAAGGCCTTTCTGCTGCCCTAAATGAGTCGACATCTAAGTATGAAATGTTGAAAAAGGAATATGCATTGAAAAACATAAAACTGTCTGACGACGTGGCACAAATGCAGTACGAACATGAGCAAATGAAGCCTATTATTTCCGAAAAGCATGAGACCATCTCAAAATTAAAATTCCTCCAAGAGAAAGCTGCAGAAGATTTAAAACAAATGAATTTGAAAAACGAACAAAATATGAATAATTTGAGGAAAGAGCTGGTCGATGTAGAGCAAGAAACAAAGAAATTGGTTGACGAAAAACAACATGCTTGTGATGCAATTAGCAAACTTAAAGAAAGTATCCGAAGCGAAGAAAATGAAATTCGTGCTCTGCAAGAAAAAACGAGCAGTGTAGAAAAGCATGCAGCTAAGTTGGATGAGGACCTAAAGACAGCCGAATATAGAATCAATGGCTTGGAGGAACAACTCCAACAGCAGAAAAAAGAACCTACAACTACCGGTATCACGATAACACCAGCTCCAAAAAGACTGCAGTTTGCTACGGTTCGACCACTTCAAAAGAAAAAAAAATACAGTGCCATTCCGACACCAGACCGGGAGGGCGATTCTATCAGCATAGTAAGTTTTGTGTGGGTAAACCCCTCCTGTTTCATATTTTTTCAAATAATATCTTATTACTTGTATACCATATTCTTATTGGCTTTTTAGGTATCATTTCACCACAACAATCGCGATACATATACAGAGAGTTCCAATTCTGGATTTGATACCGGAGAAGTCATGGATGATAACTAGCTGTCGTCATCGAGTTACGACACGTTAAACAATTGTTTCCTTATTATTCAAAACACTCAAAACCACATATTAATTGCATATCACTATGTACAACTGGAGTATGATAAACAAAAACCTTTATAAACTTTCATGCAAAATATTTTGTATCTTTTTCTTTACTTTTTCTTGAATTTTCTAATATAAACATTGTGTGTTGTATCTTTTATTGCCAATTTTGGATTTAAGAAAAATGATCTATTTTAATCAACGAGCATGATTTAAAAATACCCACGAAGAATAGTTGAGTACTTTCGTCTATGTAGAAAACTGTTTAAAAATTGTGTAATAGGCTGGCCTATATTGAAACGGCTTCAATCGTTGCCTAGCAACAGTACAGCCATCTTTCTTTTTTGCGGGTCTATTGCATTGTGGAGTAGATGACATCTGCTTAGTTGGGTTCAAGTCGTCGAGACGAAAAGGTGTCAACGAAGCGTTGTTCATTACTTTCTGCTAGTTAAACATTTAAAACGTGAGAATGTCGGATAATCAACCGCAAAAAGGCGAATTCAGTGACAACCAATCAAGTCCTAGTAGTGTTGAGGATTTTGCAGGCAACACCATGTCCCAAGAAGTTGCGCAAGACTTACACCATCTAATGTTTGAGGATAAAAAGGCTTTGCTTACCGAATATGTACGGCAAACTATTAAAAGCTACCGGCAGCAGAACAATATTTTCGGCTTAGAAAAATCGTTGAAAAAAGCAATGATTGAATTGGAGATGGTTAAACAACATCTGCAAAACGAACAACGATGCCGAGCGGACGTGCAGGCTTTGTATGTAATCCAATTGTTCTTTTCATGTTTTCGTATTATCATTTTTTTCATCGTTGTAGAACAAAAGAACGCCAAGAACTGTCACGTAATTTAAACGCCAAACAGGAGATAATTGATAGACTTGTGAAACAGGTAGAAACGGTCCGCGCACAATTTAAAAATGAGGTCCGAACTAATCGACAGAAAATAGAAGATTTGAGCAAAGGCGTTTCGGTGATGGGAGAGAATGGTAACCATTTATTTCTCTTGTTTAAGTACCTATAGCATGTACTTATTTTAGATCTTCTGTTCTTTTTTTAAAGCATCCAAGCAGGCGAATGAATTCCAGACACTTGCGGAACGCTGGAATGCATGTAAGATGGAGCTCGAAAAAAGAATCAAGCATTTGACGGAAGAAAAGAGCGTACTATATGCCAGTCAAATTGAATTGGCGACAAAAATTGAAACATTGATAAAGGAGCAGGAAATGTCTACTATGACACTATCTGAGGAGCTAAAAATAAAACAGCAGAAAAATGAGCGCGGTAAGCATGAGATTTCCGAAATTAACGAGACAATCACAAAGCTGGAACAAGCGCAAGATCAGGCAACCGAAGAATTTAAGCAAACCAAGCTGAGTGGTGAACAACTTCTCAATAATTTCCGGGAAGAGTTGCAAGCCAAGCAGGCGGAAAAAAAGAAACTGCTTGATGAGAAAGCACAAGCATGCGATGAAATTCGTCAACTTCGTGAAAATTTAACAGAATTGAAAAATAGGAAGCATGCCGCACTAGAGAATCTGAACAAAACTGAAGAATTGAACTCGCACAAGGGAGAGGAATTGAAAAAACTACTTGCAATGGAGGAAAACCTCAAAGAGCAAATAAAGTCAAAGTCAAAGTTTCCCAACATAATGAAGCCAGGAGCACAAACGAAAATACCTGTACCTAAACCTACATCATTAAGTACAAACAAGAATGCAACAAGAATAAGCCAGGAAAGCGATTCAATGAGCATTGTAAGTTTTATAAGTGTTAATTTCTCTGTTAAGCATTTTTCAACTAATGTTGTATGCCATATTTTATTTATTTTTTAGGTATCATTTCATCATGACAACCGAGTTAGATACATTGAGAGTTCCAACTCCAGATTCGACACCACAACCGAAATGGATTAATATATCCTGTTTTTTTCTTCCCCTTTTCATTTCTCTTCAACTAAAAAAGATATCTGTTTTCGCTAGAAAACATATCTTTGTCATTCCTACACCTATTTGCTTATGTTTCCATACACGCACACTGAACATGGATTTAGATTTTCAATAAACATGAACTAAATTTCTATAAACTATTCTACCGGTTATTCTACTAGCCTTCCTTACCTTTTTCCTATTTTTGAAGGTTCTGTGCATCTTTGGTTAAGTACTAAAGTGGAAGTGGCTAATTACATGTATGTGGGTAACGTGTTTCTATCCATGTGTTATAAATCATTTTTTAATAAAATATTTAACTTCCCTCTAACTTGTATCTTGGTGGTCCATAATCATGTGGTACACCACCAGGCGCTAGCTGACATCTATTTGCTTAGAAAGTACATTTGATGTGGACTTTGCAGGCTTCGTCACACTGAACTCTTCATATTTGATCAAAAAAGGAGAAGCATCACCAGCACAGCCAAATGGCCGTTGGAGTTCGTGCTCGTCCGACCAGTTCCCTGCTCAAACCATGCAAAACACTGCGCTATGACGGCTCCCGCGCTGTTGCCTCCAGCGGGAATGGATGGATCTGGCGGTGGCTACAGTATTCTTCCAACACCCGCTCAACTATCCCGCAAAAGGCGCACGCCTCGATCATCGCGACCCGCGCCACAGATGCTCTCGTTCTGGCGTTCGCGTAGATGTTCGGCATTTTGCCAGCGGTTTTGCCCGTCCCCTCTGGGGGCCGAGCGAGCGAAACAAGTTTCACTTTCACTGCTCCACATGCGCACCTCGACCTGTCCGAGGCGATAATGCCGAGTGTGCTTGGCGGAATGTCAATGCGCTGGAGAAATTTCTTCTCCCGACGATCCGCGTGCGAATGAGCTTTCGGGGCCAGTCGGTGAATGACACCAGTTCTGTTCAGACTTACGGAAACAGAAGTCGCGTGGTTAAAAGTTACTCTCTTGAATTGAACGTGATTCTTTTGCTTCAGTCACACGCGTGGGGCTCGTTTTACTTTCGGATTGTAGTTATCGCGGGATAAAATCTGAACCACAAAAATACGCACGTACCAGCGACGATGGCTGGCACTATTTTGCACCTCAGCATAGTTTGCTTGTTGGCAAGCTACCTCTCCGGTGTCGATTCGGCCGTCATACTACCGAAAATACCTGACGTTCTAAATCCACCTGTTCCGGACGGTGTCGACCTAGTACAGCAGTCCGCCTTTCTCGAGAGCACCGACCAGGACCCGGAAGTGACCCCCGGCCTATTCCAGGGCGACATGGCCATGGACAACCGGATGTACCGGTACTGGCGCGTCGGCCTGAACTGGGATGTGTTTCCGGAGCGCATCTGGCCGAACGGTACCGTACCGTACGCGATCAGTCCATTGTACGAGGTGGACGATCAGGTGACAATACTGCAGGCCATCCGCACGCTCAACTTCATGACGTGCGTCAACTTCGTACCATGGAACGGCAAGGACAAGGACTTTCTGCTAATCTGGCCGATTAAGTATCCGAAAGGTTGCTGGAGCTACGTTGGTAAGATTGGCGGCACGCAGATCGTGTCCTTGCAGCCACCGGACGAGCGTAGCCCGAACTGTCTCGGCAACGAGGGTCGCGCGATTCACGAGTTAATGCACGCGCTAGGCATCTTCCACGAGCAGTCCCGTGCCGACCGGGATCGCTTTGTGAAAATTATATGGGACAACATCATTCCAGGTAGGCGAGGGAGCCCTATGAAACATGAAACGAACGATTGAAACGTCGGTACTTCTTTATTCGTCCTCTTTGCAGCTTTCAAATCCAACTTCGAAAAGCAATCGTTGAAAAACACCACGTACAGCTTCGAGTACGACTACAATAGCATCATGCACTACGGGAAAAACTACTTCAGCATCGGTAAGGGTAAGCCGACGATTGAGACCAAGATGCCGGGGATCAAGCTCGGCCAGCGCCAGGCGCTTAGCACGACCGACTGCCTGAAAATCAACGATTTGTACAAGTGTCTAGACAATCCTAAGATAAGCAAAAAGTACTACAACCTTTGCAAAACTCTTGGCATTTGAGGACCGCCTCTGGCTGCCGCCGATAGGAATGTATTTTACGGCTATTTATATCATTCAATCTCGAATCATTTACCAGCTACACCAGCAGTGGTGTATGACTGCAATCTCTCAATTCGCAAACCCCTTAAAATAACACTTATGCGATAAGTGAAGTGAGTCAAATATAACCAGTTTAGTGTAACTAAAAACAAACTTTTTTATACGTGAAAATACGTTCAAACAACATAGAGGGATAAAATTTTCGATTCGACGGATAACACACGTGTCGGTAGCCGTTCAATCTTTCTCGAAAGTACAATTAGTTTTGCAACGATGACATTGGAATCAACGGAAAGACGCAGAGAAGTGATAAGGTGTTAAAATTAAAAATATTTATTTTTTCATCATTTTCTTTTACATTTTCGAACCACTTCTCCCCCCAGATGGTGGAAGAGCTCCGGTTGTGACATAAATAAAAACTTATTCAAGTCAAGTTCTTGCACATGTGCATTTGTTATCGGAATACCAGGAGGTGATGGGTGGTGGCTATTCGTTAGCCTGATCCCGTGTTGTAGCTAACACGTGGAACAAGCCCCTCCGATTTTCGCGTAGCTATTATTGCCTACATGAATTTTCCCTAGGTAAGTTTGTAAAAGGTCACATCTATCTTTCAGGAAATGGGGAGGGGAATACTACACCACATTCTGGTGAAAAAACAGATTCCGTGTACGATAAATAAGCGTGGGATGTTGATTGTTTTTGTATTATATCTTCATCATCCGGAGTCGGGGGAGAAGTAACAGGTTTATTACAGATGGTAAAGAAACAAAATATATTTCATTTCCTATTCATAAACCGTGGGGCCGGACACATGTAATCATCGTCTCGCCATATTCTCCATTGCCCCAGGGGATGGGGGTGGTGTGTAATATTTTAATTTTATAAGCTGTGGCATTGTACGCGTAGTGTGTGTGAGTGGGTGGTGCTCGTACACTTGTGTCATTTATCACAGAGTAATATAAGAAAATAAGAAAAATTAAAAGAGTAAACATGCTGCAGCTTCATGTTGGCCTAGAGCTACTTCCATCTACTACTTCTTCCGCTCTACTCGTTCTCCTTTCTCATTTCCTCCGGTAGAAGTTGCTTGAATAATATTTAAAGGTATAATGATTCCTGCACTGAGCCGCCGTCGCACTTGCTTGCTGCTGCTGCTGCTGCCGCCGAGGGGCGCGCGCACACACGACTTTTTTTTCATGATGGTCTACTTTTCTTGCCTGAGAGAGAATAGGTAGTGTTGTGCCATACTAACTAAATCCTAAGCGACCTACATAGATCGCACGCTAACACAACAAATAGGACGAGATAGGACAAAAATAGCGCCACGGAATACTACTAGGGCTGGAAGGAGCGGATGATCGTTTTGCTCCTTTTTCCGAGTTACTCTACTACTTTTCTCAGCATAGTGGGATGTTTTCCTGTTTTTCTTTTCCACCAACATATACTACGACACCACTTGTGGAGTGATTGAAAATTTCGGTGAGACACATGCCGTCTGTCATACAAGCATGAGATGATGGTTCCGTTCGCAATACCTTTCCCCCTTGATCTTCACATACCATTACCGATGCGGTCAACCGTTACATTACGCACTGAGGCTAGGAGGATTCTTCTCACAGTAGTCCTATCTAGCTATTGATATTTTACCTTCTGTTACAATTATAATCATACTAACAAATTCTTACTACAGTCCGACTCGGTACTCAGGTTTAAAAAAAATTACTTAAAACGAACTAGCAAGAAACCACTGGTTGGTGGGAGTATAATGATAAAGTGTGTGGGTGTTTTAGTGAGAGATATAATTCAGATTAAAAGGGGACAAAATGGATAAATAGATGTTACAATCGGATAAAGGGATAAAGTTATCTTAATGGGCTATATACCTCGCACCCGGGGATAATAGAACACTTTCAGTTGCAAGTGTGAATGCATTCTCTGCGAACCTTCCGGCCGCATAAATCTGCTACGGTGGTTAGCTGTCAAAAAAAAATCCCCATCTTCGCAAGTACGACGTATATTATGTACGTACGTCGATTTTTTGTCTACTACTGCCTCATATTTTGAACGGTTGAACCCTCCTTATTCATCGAATCTGGTATGTTTGGTACCCCGCGAATCGTAGCCATTCGAACTACTACTTGCCGCCGCTGCACCGTAGCTGTTGGAATAACCATTGCTGCTGCCAGCACCACCACCGTATCCGCCCCGGCTACTGCTGGCCCCATCGTACTGTCGCTTCAGACCGAACGACGACGACGACGATCCACCTCCATTACGGTAATCTCCACCGCCGCCTCCACCAAAGCGGCTACCGCCGCGTCCGCCAGAGCCAAAGTCACGTCCACCCCGGAATGTGCCGAAGCGACTGAAGCGATTGTTACCGCCGCCGCCCATGTGACGCCACTTGGCAAGCTCCGGTGGAACCACCTGGTGTGCCTCTTCGAGGATACTGACCAACTCCTTCGCCATCTTGCGCTCGTTGTAGGTGAAGAAGGTGTACGCTTCGCCGGTGGCATTGGAGCGCCCCGTGCGGCCGATACGATGGACGTAGTCCTCCGTCTGCTGCGGGTAATCGTAGTTGATCACCACCTTGATTCCGTCGACATCTGCAAATGAAGAACCGCACGCAGCACACAAAAACGAACAATAACGAAAAATTAGTAAACGACGAAGAGGTTTTTCGAGTGCCTTTCAAAAAACGAATTAAATATCGCAAGCAAAAGTACTAATTCGTAAGGGTTTATGTTCTATCCGTAAGTGATGATGGTTTTATGCAATGCTGATGATGAAATGAACTCATGAACGATGAATGCTAAATGTTGAAAACAACATGAATTGGGAGCTTCCAATGAAAATCAAAATTTTGAAAATTATATTCTCTTCTATTCAAACGTTACTAAATGTTAATGTCTCTTCGGCGAAAAAAATACACGCTGCAACGGAATAAAGTATCCGTTGAGTTTTGTTTGGGCCTAAGAGCGGGATGCATTTATCTACGAGCGTTTATAATAGCACTGGCAGAACACGGAAAACTTTCGTAGAAGCTATGACATTCGTACCAGCGACTCTATGCTCGCAAATGTCCATCGTATATTATATCTGAACCGTTTTTAAATTAGGTAATAGGAAAAAAAAACAAAGCGTGATGAAGATGAGCATGAAAAAAATGAGGCGGAAGCGAGAATGTCAACGGTTTGTTGTTTTGCACTAGACCAATTTCCCAATACGACTCTAGAATGTAATGAAAACCATATGCCATTGAGCAGAATATGGGAATGTCTCGTACACGAATTGCTAGAGAGAGGTTCATTAAAACAAACTGAGTTAGGAGAGACGGCCAAAAGGGCACAACAACACAAAACCAGCCGTTGAGCACTATTGACCGCATTAGTACTTCTAGTAGTAAATAGTAAAAAAGAACGCTTAAAATTATTATGAACAGCACAAAATACAAACCGTCATTTTCATATTTCATCAGAGCCTTTCCATGCGAGTAACTCGAGTTACTCCATTTTCTCGGGCACACGTTTTGTGCTCCTTCCACTAATTCCCCTTTGATCTTGCTCCTATGCACACCTCCGACGGTGGCGCGCCGTGGAGGAGGTGCAGAAAGGTACGACACTATCTTTACGAGACAATTACGAGCAGCAATATGCTCGCGACTAAAGCCGCGCGTATCCGTGGTGTGTGAATATTGAAGGATGGATTTTCGTGTGTCTTCTCTCTTGTGAGTACTACTACTACACTACATACAGCTGCGATGTACTACTGCGTTCAAATCTGGCCTGCCGCCAACCGCCTATGTCCGCCTCATCATCACCATCATCATCGTTGTCGTCGAAATCTGGCGTGTTCGTTTCCTCCCACGCCATTTGAAGACTATTGCAGTGATGTGGACGACGAAGACGGCAATTCCGTTGGGATTGGCTTGAAGACGTCGCGATACGCTACACACCAATAATATGCTATAGCCGACGATGCATATCGCGTACGGTGTAAAGTATGTGGTAAGTCGATCGCGTCTCCAACTTTATATGAATGCAGGACGCAGGTTTTATGACCGCTGTGTTTTCGTCGTACGCACTCCGGAGGCACACAAATAAAGAGGATCCCAGATTCTCCAGATTACGACAATGCCGAAGTTCTACTGGTTAGCCATAGCTCTCCACCGACCATCTTTTCTCTTCGCGAAACGGGTTGCGTACGATGTAGTCAGAAACGGCAATGATTGCGGAGGAGATGGCGTTTGATCAGCATCCAGAATCGCTCCTGAGTGGTGGTTTTTCAGCTGCCATCAGTCGCAATCTCGCTTGCCGCACAGGATGATCGAGTGGATGTTGGGATTGTAAGATCTCTTTCTTGTCGTGAATACTCCTCACGTGCTCGAGCACGCGGTATCCTGGAGATAATGTGCGCATACAAAATGACGTTCGGCAAAATAAATAATGTAGAAAAGGGCGAACAAACGTGGCACCTCACATCTCAACATATGTGAAAGAGTGTGATGAGAAAATGCCCATGTCCATACATCGTGTGCCATCTATCCAATGCAGAAAAAGGAGAAACGATCCACCACTTCGTTTCCCATAACGACAGTACCTCAGTATAAAGGTGATCTGCAAGTGATCGCGCGCGCCTTTTGATCCAAGCGCGCGAGGTGATCATCATTTGTTTGTTCGATCGCACATTTCTCCTTCGTACCACATGTTTTGCGCGTGCGGCGTACGAAAGAAGAGGTAGTAGTAGGTAGTGGTAGTTCTAGTAGCAATAGTAGTAGTAGTAGCAGTAGTAGTTCTCTAGACGACGCCCGATTGCCCGAACGGATTCGCCCGCTATTGGATGCGACATTTGCACGCGCACACAACGAGAGAGCACTCCGCCCTAGAGCAGCATCGGTCGCATATATGCGTCGTTAGTAGAGGCCGTTTGATCGGTAACCTATGCCCCTTGGCGAGGATATTGTTTTGTGACTTTGCGTATGCATCTCTCACTCTCCCTGTTCATAAGGGCCATGTGTAAGGGCTCGCACCGTGTAACATACACTTTTCCCGTCCATTACAATGTCATGCTCTTTTGGATTCATGAACGCGCACCATTCACACACAGCCACCGCCGTATACTGCGCGTACGCCACACCTATACCAACGGGTTTTCTTGGAACAGGCGAGGTCGACGCGCGTGTGTTTTCAGCGGAAGGATGATTTGTGGGTGCTCGATTGCTATATTGCTTTCATTGTACGGGCGAAACATATGTAAAACAGCGGGCAGAGATGTACTTTTGCTCACTATCCCCACCACAGCAGCAGGTTGGTCCGGCCTCTGGAAGAGAAAGAACGACACGAGATCGGAGGGAAAAGAAAAAGCAGAACAGTTGAGTAAAAACTAGTCGAATTGAGTGTAAAAAAATTGCGAGACGAAAATGCGCGCGTGCCTAGAAGAGTATACTTTTGATTGTTACTGGTCTGCAAACTGAATTTAACTTTGTTGCTCGAGTTCTGCTCCTACAGCCAACAATTGGAAGCGCGATCATCAACGGAATCAACCGCAACACACGACACGGAGGAAGGAAGATGCGAAACTTTACACACACTCGAAAATTAGCTATCAACTAACACTTTTCACGCCAAATGATCATTTTGTCAAATTCTGGATTCCTAGAAGACGTACTTTTTCTCTACCACAATTTTCATTCATGGACAACTCTTTAAGGGGAATGGAACAACAAAACATCTGCCGTGTTCGCTAACACGCCCTCATCTGTCGAAGGCGTGCTTTGCACAACGCTGAGAAGGAAAGGCTCACCTTTTAAAGCACTGTGTGGTACTTTCTCTGCAACCCAATTCACCCAATCCCTTTCATCCATCACATCCATCCACAACAAACGTACAGTCAAGGGAGTTTTATACTCCAAAGATCAGTCATTCAACCCACAGCAGAGAGAAAGTTGTACGTGCGTTCGTTTCTTTTCTGGATGTGCCGTTCTTGTATGATGAAATTGAGTTTCACATGTTTTGAAGGATGCATAAAAAGAATCAAATTTTGATGACTTACCGAGACCACGAGCGGCCACATCCGTTGCCACCAGTATGCAGGAGCGGGCGTTGCGGAAGCGATTCAGAGCACGTTCACGCTCCTGCTGTGATTTGTCACCGTGCATTCCAACCGCATCGTAGCCATAGCGGCGGATTTGCATACTTATCTGATCACACCGGCGCTTGGTGGTGGTGAAGATCAGAATTTTGCCCGGATTTCCGGCACGGTATAGTTCCTCCAGCAGCTTTCCGAGTCTGGAGGAGAAAGCAAATTTAGTAGAGAATTAACTAATGAAATATAATTTAAACACACGCCACACACTTTGATTACTTACTCTTGATTCTTCTCTGTCTCCTCAATGACACGCACGTGTTGGGTAATGTTGTGATTGGCCGACAGCTCCAATGAACCAACGTTGATCTGGACGTAATCGCCGAGGAAATCGCGGGCCAATCGTTGGACCTCCTTTGGCCAAGTGGCGGACCACATGAGAATCTGTCGATCCGGTCGAACTTGCTCGAGGATCTTGCGGATCTGCGGTTCGAAGCCCATGTCCAACATGCGATCAGCTTCGTCCAGCACCAGGTACGTAACGCGCTGGAGCGTCGTGGTACCGGATTCGAGGAAATCGATCAAACGGCCTGGCGTGGCAATGACGATCTCTACGCCACGGCGCAAGTCCGAAGCCTGCGGTCCCTTGCTGGAGCCACCGAACAGGCACGTGTTGCGAATGTACGACGAGGAGCCAAAATCCGTCGCCACCTGCTGGATCTGCTGAGCGAGTTCACGGGTCGGCGCCAGCACAAGCACAAGCGGCCCACGGACGGACGGGTCCGGCTTCTGATGGTTGATGTGCACGATGGCCGGTAGCATGTAGCCGAGCGTTTTGCCGGAACCGGTCTTCGCCACGCCGACCATGTTCAGACCGCTTAGCGCAATCGGCCAGCCCTGGGCCTGGATCGGTGTCGGACTCTTGTAGCCCTGCTTCTCGATCTCGCGCATCACGTAGTCGGGAATGTCGGCCTCATCGAACTCGGTGATAGGCTTCGGGCAGTCGCCAACGAGCGTAATGTCGTGCTTCGCTAGGAACCGATCGACGTCTTTCTGCGAGCGATTACGCACGACCGAGTGTTCGCGGTAGAAGTCCTTCTTGAACGGTGCCAACGTTAGTTTGCTCCAGTCGATCTTCTGCATCGTGACGCCGGCGTCGGACCACTTGTCACGACGCCCTCCATTGCCGCCACCTCCGCCGCCAAAACGGCTACCTCCTCCACCGTACCCACCACCGGAGCCGTTGGCACCGCTACTACCACCGTAACCACCACTTCCACCACTGCGCGAGCCGGAACCTCGTTTGAATTCCGTGCCGGTGCGCTTCACACCGTGGTACGGTTCCTTCTTGTAGTCTTCTCGCTCGAATCTCGGAGCCCTTGAAGATGAAACGATAAAAAATACAAATCATGTGATATTTCCTCGAACATTTTCACACTCGTGGTTTTTTCTTTTCGCTCGGTTTTTTTTCTGAACAGTTACTTTCTATCTCAGATGATTCTTGGGATTCTCTATTTTTTCCTTTCCGTAAAGATCGTTTTAATGAGTATGCTTTTTTATGGTCGGGGGTTGCAAGCTAGGAGAGTCGGTTTACAACAGGCTAAAGTAATTATGGGTTCAGGTCTGTGTGCATGCGCGTGTGCGAATCAGTGTATCTCTAATATTATCATCGTCACATAGCTTCTTCCACCAGCAGCAGCGACAAGATCGTCCAATAACGGTAATAACAGCAGCGCATGCTCTTTTGTTTTTCATCTCGAAAGGCTATGCGAGAAGTCCCGTGAACTACCCGCCGGTACGGAAGAGGACGTACTTTTATCATTACTGCCGTATCGATGCTGTAGATGCAGCTTCTGGTGTGCGGGTAGTTTCGCGAAGAAGGGATGATCGAGCGCCTCGGCAAGCGTGATCCGATCGTTCGGATCGTACTCGAGCATCCGGCCGATGAGGTTGAACAACTGCGCGTGTTCAGGAGCATCGCAAATGGCACTGCGGGCGAGCGGTTTGCAGTTTTCGCGCACGTACCGCGCGTTCGACGTCTTCTCGTCCCAGTCGAGCTTGCCATGGTGAAAGTATCGAGTGCGCGTTTTCTTCGCCATGCGATACGGAATGGGACCGAGGATACGTTCCATCATCGCGAGATGTTCTCGGTTGTCGTGCGTCTGGAACAGCGTGATACCCAGGTAAAGCTCGTACATAATGCACCCGATCGACCAGACATCGCACGGTTGTGCCCATCCCAGCTCCAGTATCACCTCCGGCGCCCGGTAGTGCCTCGTCGACACGATCGTGCTGTGATACTCATGGTCGAAGATGGCGTTGCCGAAATCGATCAACCGTATATCGCTACAATTGACGTGGCGGACTTCTCGACTTTTCCTCGTACTATTGCTGGGCACCGTCGTGAACTCGGAGTTGACGAACAAAATATTTTCTGGCTTTAGGTCTGTGTGCGTGAGCTTTATACTGTGCAGAAAATTAACTGCAAAACACAACTGATAGGCCATGTGTCTTACGTGCTCCATCGGGAAGGGTTCGTATTTGTTATCCTTCAGGAAGTCATACACGCTCAGTCCGAGCATTTCGAACGCTATACAAATGTGCCCATGGAAGTCGAACCAGTCCAGCATCTGGATACACAGGTACCGTCCGAACGGATCTTTGGCAATGATCTCCTCCAGCACATTGATCTCCAGCTTGGCCGCCTTGCGATACTTCTCCACGTTCCGTATGATCTTCAGGGCAATCGTTTGTTCCTTGGCCGTGTCCTTCACTTTGACCACTCGCCCAAAAGTACCTTCACCTAGGGTAGATAACAGTTTGTATCTATTATGCAGTACATCACCGGATTGGTATATCAAGTGTCCGTCCGAGTCGTTCCTCACGGCGCTGCTGGTGTGCTTTTTGGGATCTTCCGGCCGGTGCTGCTCTCGCTCCCGCTCTCTGTCTTTGCGTGACGTCCGTGAATCCTCGCGACGCCTCGGCTGCTTCTCTTCCCGATATCTGTTCTTCCTGTGGCCGCCACTGGTGGAACCGAGGCTGCGCTGGTGATGAGACTCTTCTGAACGCTTCCGTTTTCTACGGGACGAGCTTGTGTTTGATTTCCTCGCACTCTTATAGCCGTCGCCGGACTCTGTATGATGCTTCAAACGTTTCTCCTCGTATCGTCCAACGCCGCCGCCGCCGCCGCCGACAGACGACCTGGACCCGGACCTCGAATGAAGCCTTCGTTTTGAGCGTGGCATCGCTGTCTGTGTTGGTGGTTGATGCTGATATGTGGACAAATTTACGAAAACAAGCACCAAAAAACGTATCATAACCGACTCTGGACGGTTGATTCAAGGAAATGGCAAAATTATCGACGGTTTTTACTTTTTTACGTTACTTTTTACTTTTTTTTATTAGTTACTTCCACTTTTCAACCTCCTTGTTCGAAACCAACACGACGCCATTAGCGACCAAACGCACGCAACGTACGATACAGCACGACGTGGGTGCTTGAATTTGTCGATACGCATGGGATTTCAAAACACCTTGGAGTCCTTGGCAAGAACATAGCTGTTCGAAGAAGCTAGAATTTAGCTTTCCGGTAAATTTCTTGAGAAACGAAATCAAAAATGTCCAGATCGTACAAAGATTTCACCAGCCCATATTGCTGTTGCGGCAGTTTCCTCTCACACACACACACACATACCTGAAGTGACCCGCACGCACACTAACACCACCTCAATAACGTGTGCCCTCTCACTCGCTCGAAAAATACCAGCAGGCAACACTGCCGGCGGAGCAGCTAATGACGCCTCATGATGGAAGCTCAAAGATGTGTGTGACTAACGGCCGCCATCTTGTTTCCACATATTGGAAAACCAAGGCCAATTAAAACTTTTCCAAACGCTGTTTTCGATCTTTTCGCATGACCCCTGTTCTAAGAAAACTACTGCACACGATATTTTTGTACAAATCGAGCGAGAAAAGCAATCCCACGACTACAGTTTGCAAAGTTAACCTCAACCACGCCAATACCACGTGCAGACCACGCCACACCTGGCCTCCTCTTTTCAATACTTTTCTATCATTTGCAAGCTATGTAAAAGGTTTCTGCACTTTACTTACATGTCAAATTCGTCCACAATGCTTTCCTTATTGAAGGGAGTCGAATAAAATCGACTGAAACTTGGCGATATGGCCGTAGGAAGCAAAATCCGTGAACGATCGCAGTCGAGCTGGGGTCGTGCTGTAGCTACTGCGTTGACTTCCGGGATTCGCAAGCGACTACCGAAATTGGCCGACGATGATGTACTGTAACAAAGAGAACGAACAACTGCCGTTAGTGACCGGCGATTCACTACACCCAACATGGCTGAAGGGTTTTTTTTCTCGGTTCTACTAGGCACTGCTCTGCTTATACTGTAAGCACTCTGGGGTGCTCCTCGTTTAGCAGTAGCAAATCGACAGAGGTGCTTACCTAATCACGGTCAATTCTGAAAAGACTGGCAGGCAGAAACAACGTCGCAAGAAACCTTCCGATTCGACGATTGAAGACCTTTTCCCACCTCTACAACCCGTTTATACTGTGCAGTCGCATCCGTTTATACTACCACACTATTGCTGGGTTGTACGTCTAAATGTACAGGTAATCCAGGTTTAATGGTGGTTTGAAACCTCTTTCTTTCAATCTAGTTTCAAGCAAAACGGAAAATGACTGTCAGTTCAGCAACGTCAACGAATGTTGCTGAAGCTGCCGCCAGATGCGAACTAATGGCCTTATCACACTGGTCACCAATGGTGGCATGGAAAAAGCACTGGATTGTCAAACGACCATCGAAAACGAATGACATTGGAGTGGCTGGGGGTCCGTTGGTGAATGAGCTTGCCCGTATCACCGAGCTGTCATTGTGTGGAGTTTGGTGTATCTGGCATGTTAAGCTTGATTTGAAAGTGATTCATGTTTTTTAATTTTATTAATAATCAATTATAAGCATAATAAGATTATAAAATTTCGGTATTTTAATCTTAAACTGCCGAAAACCGCATGAACCGAAAGTGAATTATATAAACTCCCACTCCCAGGTGGCCTGCCTTATCACACTACCAAGACGCACCAGTATGTCAAACTGGATGCCAAAACCAAATTTTGACAGTTCGGTGGCTTTGCAAAGCCACCATTGGTGACCAGTGTGATAAGGCCATAAATTTCCAAGCTCAAACTTTTTACATGATTCATAAATAACATATACCAATTCACAACAAAGCTTTGGCCACTGAGGGGGAATACAAATGAATCTGCTATATTACACTGGCACATTGGTTGGCACATTTTTTATATTTTCATTCGTTTATTGAAACCTATAACATCAGCACGATCAATCGATTAGTGCAGCGGTACCTTAAGAATATTTGTTCAGATTTATTTTAATTACCCTTTACTTTAATTATCAGGTTGAGGAGGATCGACAATTTTTTTAAAATTTGAAGAATATTTTTAAAATTAAAACTACACATTTCGAATGAAAAGTTTTCAAAAACAAAGAAATAACTAAAAAGACCCACGTAGTCAAAAGCGACGTCAACAGGAAATGTAAACAAAGTGATCATTTATTCAAACGTCAAGTGTTTAGTGAAAAATTTAGCCAGTTTCATATTTTGGTGACTAAAACAGAAGAATTGAAGCGCACCACCAGGCGGTTTACTGTTTTCCATACATTTATTGAACCATGGAAACTCCAGAAGTGCATATTGATGTTAGTGGGAACATGGAAACACCTCCGCAGGATACAAAATCCGGATTCAATTTGGCATCGTAAGTACTGCCTAAGGCTGCTAACAATAGTCATGACTCACTTCTAACATCACCTCATCATTTTCTTTTTTTCTAGGTTTTCCAATTTTTCCACACGTATTCCAAGCCTGTGGGAGCTGCTTCGCTTAAGCCGGCAAAACATACGGCCATGGTCGGAATTCCTACAGACTTCCAACTTCAAGACGGTTGCTAATGTTTCTCGGCTTACGAATCGCATCATCCGGAATCTGGCCTATTTCCAAAGCAATTATCTGTTTGTTTTTCTCGGATTGATTGTCTACTGTTTGTGAGTACTGTTTGCTCGGAGGAAAAAAGGACAATTCGATTTATTATTTAATTGAAACCCTCATTTACAGGTTAACCTCGCCACTAATATTGATCGTGCTTGGCGCGGCGTTCTACGCTTGCTATAAAATCAAGCAGAACAGCACTCCCGTGGCTTTTTTCAGCAAACAACTGAACACAAGTCAACAGTGCGTTGCAGTGGGTGTTGCATCGGTTCCACTGCTGTACCTGGCAGGAGCAGGAGCAGTAATGTTCTGGGTGCTGGGTGCCTCATTTTTTGTGATATCACTACACGCGGCCTTCTACAATATTGACGCTATCGTTACCGAAGATATGGAATCCTTCCTTTCCGAAACAGTATGAAACTGCGAGCTGGTGTATCGAACGAAAAGAATCTGCTCTAAAGCCAATTGTTGACTATCTATCAGCCTTTATATTTATTTTTTCTCGATTTGAAAAATCACATTACACTAACAAGATGTACGCAAACGAAATCAAAGAGCCCGTCAATATGAAAGCAATGGGCCAATAAGCAATTTTTACTGACGAATGAAATACGTTTCAAAATTTAATATGAATTTTTTAACGCTAATAAAGAATCGAACCTCGATACATCTTTGTAGATTTAACTATCTTCAATACTTATTCGCAAATTAACTAAGCGGGTGTTGTATTAGTTAAATAACAGCATTTATTTGAATAATATATTTGAAATATTTACCCACTGAAGCGAGGTTCCTCTAACAACATAAAAAATCAAATAACAACAATCACGAAAAACACACTTTTGTTAGCTTATCTGAACGCTTGCTCGAAACATGGGGCAAGTTTCAGTATTTCCTTCAATTAAAAATCAAATCGTTGTAATTGCTGAGCACGTGGTAGGCTGACACGCGGCAGCTCGTCGTAGTGCGTACGACAGTCGTACGATCGGCACGTTCGAAATTGGCCTTCACCGTCTCATAGTAACGACCGTCGCTGCAAGGAGTGTTGAAAACGAATGTGATTAGTTCTGGTTCATAACAGGTCGAAAAAAGATACTTCACGACTACTTACTTGAGAACGAGGCAGCGTAGCTTTAGACATTTGACACGCAAAAGATCGATCGCTTTCTGGCTCTTGTCCGAGAACCGCAGATTTTCCGGATCCCAGCGTAGTTCCAGTCGCTCCAGCTTCGTACAGTGCGATCCAATCGTATCCATTAGCTGATCAACGTGGATGTTACCGCTCAGACGTTCCGTGGTACCCATCACAATGATGCGAATGTTTGTCAGGATCGGTAGGATCGTCATCCACAGCTGATCGGTAATGTGAGTCATCCCAGACAAGACGCACGCTTGCAGCTGCGCTCCGTAGCGCGTGATGAAGCGAGCCAACGCCTCGTCAGAGATGTTATCGGATGAGTCGAGATCGAGTGCGATCAAAGTTTTCGGGTTACCGCCCTCCATCCATGCCTTAAGGACAGAATCGTTGAACCCATTGATCTGGCCAGCGCTCAGGAAACGGAGCGTTGGAATTCTCGTCAGCACATCGATCAGGCACTCGGAGGAAAGATCGGTGCCCGAGATATCTAACTCTTGCACGGAACACTTGTCCCATTCCGCCTGCATTACATACTCCGACTTCAGGCTCGTACCGTTCATCAGCAGACACTTCAACTGCTTCGATCTGGCCAGCAGCGCCTTCAGCGTGGAACCGGTGACCTTGTTGCAGTAGTTGACGGCCAGACACTCGAGCTGGATACAGTTGGAGCTGAACGCATCGATGTGAGAGTCGTCGATAAAGTTGATTCCGTACAGGTTGATAACGCGCAGGTTCGGTGTGGCGGACTTCAGCTTATGCACGTTGATGACCTCGTAGATTTCCTCCTCTTCCTCTTCACACTTTTCATACGTGCCGATCAAATGCAGCACCTCGAGCCCGTTGATAAAGTTGTAGATTTTACGCATAAAACCTTCCATGAAGATAACTTCCGACAGACAGATGCACATGTACCGAAGCTTGGCCGGGAAGGCTTGCATTTCGCTAAAATCATGCAACTGCATGGCTAGAAGATAGACAATAGATTTGTTATGGTGTTTTATACTTCCTTAGCCGACAGTTGGTCTCACCAGTCGAAAAGTCCAGCAGCATGTGGGTAAGGTTCGGACACTTGGACGACAGTTCGTGCAGCACGGTGTGGGTGATCAGTTCGATGGGCAGTTCAATGTAACGCAATGATGGACCAAAGCGGACAGAAATCAGCGACAGCAGCGACTCCAGCGAGCCAACGTGCAGCCCTGACACTTCCGGTCGCAGCGAAACGTTCTTCCACAGCTGCGTGTTGTAGGCGATCGTGCGCCAACGGCGGCATACCATCGCCATACGACATATCTCCAAGTGGCTTAGGTAGGAAAAGATGTGCAGGATCACCTTATCCGGAAGTTTCTCGATGGACTGCGGGATGACACAGAGAACGGTTTAAGAAACACAGAAAACAAATTCTCGTTCAAATAACGGTAAAGCACGGAACAAAAGAAAGCAGTACGAGATGCATGAAAATAATTATGCCAGCCACACCGTATTAGCAAACGGGCTTTTGCCATCCTCGGTGAAGTAGAGTTGTGAAGCTTCCAGGGCCACTTGGTTCCAGACATCGCTCGATAGATCCATTATCCTGCACGCTCGTTACTGGCTCACCGGGTGGGAGAACGAAAATCACGGAAAAATATGCTTCCAAACGATGAAATGCAGCAAGATGCCCGTCTGAGTTTTCCGAAAGGTGGTGAAAATTTTGACATCCGTAACTACTATACGATCTTTTGTTCATTCGTGTGCGTACGATCAGCATCCTGGGTGAGTGGAATAATTATCCTGTCTCGTTTTTAATGTATGTTTCACGATGCAAAGAAAGAGAGACGCACAGATATATGGTTTGTGAAGCATTCTTTGGGGCCAAAGATGTGTTTTCATAAATGTACTGAAAGTTTGTCAAACCTTCGTGCACGTGTATGCGTAGAGGATGCTAAATTTAAACCACGCGCAGCTAGCAGTTTAACCCCAGCGATAGGCAGAGAGACTTGCTCATGCGCCTTATGTCGGGATGATTGAGACAGTTCAGCTCTGGATTGAGGATCAGTATCACGAGAGTTTCGGCAGCAGACATCTGTATGTTATGTTACATTTACCGAATGTTAGAGAAGGTTATACGAAACGTTATCCGCGGCATCTACGGACTCGGTTAATCACGTCTGGTCCACGAGACTGATACTAACCGTGCCGGAAGATGAACCGAAAAAAAGCTGCAGAGAAAGGATACAAGCATTAAAGTTAAGCATTGAAATCAGTTCATGTTGCTCGTAAGGAAATTTGACTGATGGACAAGGAAGTTGTGTGCAACCTGTAACTTACCATGCGGCTCCTGCGGAAACTACCGCTCGAAAAACTGTCACTATGAACTAGCGACGAAGAAAAATCGATCGCATTCCATGCATCCATTGCTCGCACAATGAAGTGTTAGCCAAATTTAGAGAGTCGAATTCCGAACCGTCTAAAGTAAAAATTTAAATTGATGTTTGTTTAACATTTCATACGATCAGAATGTAGTTTAAACAGGACAGCACATTCTTCAGATTCTCTCCAGTTGTTAACATTTTTAAACGACTCTAATGTAGGTGTATTAAAAAATATTATTAATGTCTGAATAGAAATCTAAAATCCGATTGATCGTGCATGATTTGATGTGAAGAAAATTGGACCAATTGCACTACTATCATGTTCTTCCTTACACATTCGTACTTTACAATTGCTTTCCTTCACATTCGCGTGAATTGTTCACATTCCTTCCGTTGTTCTTTTTGGATATCACCACATAAAACGTGTTCAGCTCGTGATTCACAGGAATTTCTACTCTTCACTATATTTAATGTACACTCGTCATTGAAACGTACTTTTTGAGGCAGAAATGCTTTCCACTGGTTTGTTTACCGGCGTGCACGATGAGTAATAATGACGAAATGATTTACGATCCACCGTAAAGGACCGTGACACTGCAACCGGCACGCCGTATATATCGACGATCAGAAATTAACGGTGAGAAATATCCGATCTGGCATGCCGCACACTCTCGGCACGTTACTACGAGCTATAATGCTATCGTACTAAGCGATTTGATTGCATGACCCTTCGCCAACCGAACCGTGCCAATCGGGATGCGGAGTGTTCTCGGTTAAAAATTATAATTAAAAGTGAATCCACGCTTCGATGTACGACCGGCACAGAAAACAAATTTCACTGTGTGCGAAATGTGGCTTTTCGTGAAATGAAAGTGAAAAAATCGTTTGTTTGTTCACGCGATCGTTGAATACCTTTCTTACCACCATTTGGTAAACTGTATCAACGAAAAATATTGTTTTACTTGTTATTTTTTCCTTAAAAGAGCAATCGGTGAATACAGCAAAAGGTACCAATATATGACTGGTCTAAAAATGTTCTCCTATTCATTATATTTTTACTGTATAAAAATTATTCTTGAGTAATTTTCGACCCATATTTCTACGCAGTTTCACAAGCCGGTGATCGTAAATTCTTTTGAAAAACTCACATGCATAAAAATGAGAATAACACGATTTTAAAATTAAATTATCCTAGCTTCACCAGTAACAATAATTGTACAGTGTGCAAATCGATCGTTTGCGATGTGATCGCATATCTTGAAACGCACGAAAAACACAGCACGATTTTCCCGACCCATGTTTATTTATCTGACACATTTTCTTCTTCCGTCTAGTGAATCTGTACGCTCTACGGTCGGTGCTTCTCGCTGTCGTAGACAAGTGAGCAAACGGAAGGAAAAAATGATGTGTCATTAAAATCATTTCTCTTTACGATGATCAAATATCGTTCTACATGGGGGTTCACGACAGTTACTGGTGCCAACAGTCGCAGTATCGATGATGAAGGACTTAGCACGTTGGTTTTTCGTCAACATTTTTAATGGGTCGTGTTCAGTTTCACTCGGGAATCCCCGATGGGCGTTGCAATTTTTTGAATATTTTTTTCTTTATAGCCACACTGCACTGTCAAAGAACGTCAATCACTTCTGGTATACTTAACTCAAATTACACTAAAAATAGGATATGCTTTCCGCGATCGGATAGTTTTTCTTTTGGCAATGAATTGTGACCTTTCATACGAGACTCGAGCGTACCTGGGATGGTCGTTTCCTAAACGTAACCGGAAAAAGCAAATCCATAGTGCTGCTGTCTACGTGCGAATAGGTATTGTGTCACCACTCTGCCTCTTAGTCAAAGACTAAATTGACTGCCACTCAAATGGAGCGAGAAGCCAATACAACGGAGATTTAATTTAGGCTTCGGTAAAAAGTCTCTCTTGATCGGTAACTGAGGACGCATTCACAGTGATCGGTGACAATAGCGTAATCAAAATACGATCAACGATCTCGGAGCTCGTGCAATGTTGGATTTTTTATTTCATGACATGTGCATTGATGGTGCGTATGCATGGAGGCGCCTGGTGCTTCTTGTCGATGATCGGTGGTACCGAATACTTCTATTCACAGTAGTGCTAATTTCATTTTCAGAACAAACGCGATTATTATTCACACAAAATTAAAACAAAGCTAGCTGCCATAAAATATTCTAATATATTGAATACATTAGACGTGAGTTTTATAAAATATTTATACACAGCACGGCTTAACAAGCATCTCAGAAGGACTATTTGAAAAACTCATGAAATCATATTAAACTTACAAACAGCGCGTATATTTCATTTGCAAACACATTTTTAAAAGTACTTGAAGTGTAAAACAGTACCACTGTGACTAACTTGAAAACTGGTGATTGAAACAGCCCTTTCGACTGGTGCAGGTTGTCTGTTAGCCATAAGTAAATATTCTCACTGCTCAAAAGAAACTGAACAAACTGTGCGAAAGAATCTGAAGGTAACCTGTTGGGAGCTGTACTTACACAGTTGGAAACGAAAATCACTCGATGAGTATCTTCGTCAACATCCATATTTGTTCCCAGCAACAAATTGGCAATACTTTGTCGTTGTTTGAAAGTACTCATTTTGAGCAATTCTGTTTCGTAACAATCGATCCAATTGACCTGAGTTCACAAAGATCTCACTGCACGGTCACGCGGTCTGCCCGGACCAGAATTCCGCAGAGAACTACCTGAACCAAATCATGCACGGTTGGTAATGCCTGAAACCGATCGACGGTCTACGCTTTACCAAATGTCGGGGTACTTTTTGTTCATCATCGGCATGAAAAAAAACGATGACAAATATCTAACACAAGCAGAATCGATCCTGACTGTGGTATGCATTGCAGACTACAGTTTTATAAGCAAATTATATTTATAATTATCAAATGCATCTCCATTTTCATTCGACAGTGCGGTGGCCAGAGCTCTGTGGTTTTGGCATGGCTTTTCATTGCCAAGGTGTCTTGTTTTCCCTTATGACATGACACTTGCCAACTGCAGTATTGAACCAATGAGTAATACTATACTCGAGGACATTTGAATATATAAAAATCATTGTTAACGATCCACACAACGTGCACGTAGAGCGGTTATTTTAAAAAACGCGAATATGAGATGCAATTTATTTAACTATCGATTCTATGATTGAAGATTGACTTTCAAATGTTTCATTAATTAAAACAATGCAAGATTGATACCTGATACAAAAAAGTGTAGTGGTTTCTTATTTATTTGAAAATGCAATCCAACTTACCATATTTGAATTGAACATGTGGAGACTTTCATGCGTAGATCGTTACGTGAAACGGTTACAGAGGCGTTACGTCTTCACCGATGGTAAATGTCAGAAGAGTAAACAAATTGTTCAGAAATAAACAAACCAGTGATCGGTTTGTCGGATTTACTATAAGTTTGATTCCGAAAGTCTTAATTTACTCATCTTTTAGAAAAGAGAATATTTTCGATGGCAATTAACGATCCAACTGTACGGCCGGATCCTTTCGAAGGTATGAGCATAGCACCAACCAACTTTTTAATGGACGTCGAAGGCCGCAGTGCATGTCCGGTTTGTGGGAAGTCTCGAAAGTTTTTCTGCTACACCTGCTATGTTCCAGTTGCAGAAATTCAGTCTAGCGTACCGCGTATTCAATTACCAGTTAAAGTAGACGTTATAAAGCATAAAAATGAAATCGATGGAAAAAGCACGGCTGTCCATGCGGCTATATTAGCACCGGATGATGTCAAGATCTACACCTACCCCGAGATACCGGACTACCGTGAAGAGGAAGGTGTAGTTTTGATTTTCCCCACACCGTCGGCATTGACGGTCGCAAGCTTGTTTAGTGGAGAAACATATCAGATGAAGGAAAACTATGGCCTTCCCAAAGGATACCATATGGGCACGCTACTGCGGTTTCGATTGAACGATATCGTCGACGCACACGTTCAACAAGAGCACCAACCTCAGCAACAGCAGGAGCAAGAAGATATCCCGGAGTTTTTACCACCTAGGGACGATAGTTTCCCTATAAAGAAAGCCATTTTCATCGACAGTACGTGGAGTCAATGCAGAGGAATCTACAAAGATGAACGGCTTCATAGCTTAAGAACGGTGGTTATTCAGAATCGAATATCCCAATTCTGGCGGCATCAACGCAATAGTCCGAGATGGTTTTTGGCCACAGTAGAAGCAATTCATCAATTCCTTATGGAAGTTCATATTGCCGCGTGGGGTCTCGATAGTCGTTATCGAGGATTGGATCACATTCACCTCAACATGGATCAAATTCAGAAGAGTCGTATCTTTCTACCGGATGAGAAATGTGGAAATGGGGTGAGGCCATACAATGGCCAGTACGATAACATACTGTTCTTTTTCCGTCATATGTACAACCTGATTCACAAACATTATGACCATGAGACATTAAAGGCGTACAAACGACCACTTTACTAACAGTGCGTAACATCAGATACACACGGTTGTTGGTTGTTGTTCACAAATCAAATCCTTGATGGTTTTATTTACCATTTAAACAAATACCGTATCCGAAACACTAATTCTTCTTTTTCTTTTTCGTGTCATCTGAAGAAGAAGCTTGTGCGGGTTGTGATTCAGGACGTGGCTTTTGCCAGTTCAGAGGTTTCTTGCGATAGATGGGCCACGGTGGAATGGTTAGCTAGACAAACGAAACGATATAGTTAGAACATCTTCCAAACACCACAAAATAGGAAAAACATACAATAGATGCTAGTAGGACGCCAGCGATAAGAATGTAAACGGTTTGCGAAAACTGCTGGATGATGTAGCCCCACACGAGACCGACCCCTCCAAACAGTGTGATGATGATACGGGACAGCTTTTCGGCCCGTCCTTGGCCTTCAAAGTCCTGAAAAAACAAAACCGTTGCACTGGAAGCTGAAAAACTGATGAGCTCTTCTTTATTTACCATGTGGGTTGCAATATTGAACATTTCGGGAGATTACAAATATGCTCGGAGCCGGGATACTGATGTGCCAAGTGTACACAACAAACACGTCAGAAGAGCTGATGTTTAACAAGGTGGTGTCTTTACATCGCCTGTCACTCGGCGATGAGCAACTTGACAATCGCTGGTTTCGATTCGTGGAAATCAAAAATAAGTTGGAAATTCGCAAAAATTGGAATTTTAAATCTATTGACGGATTATTACGCATAAATTCGTTCAATGGGAAAACATGGCAAACCAAAGTTGGCAGCAAATTTAATACACTTTTCACGTACCAAAAACTCGACCCACCAGAACTCTGTAAACGCATTTGACGGCCGCAACAAGGACATTGTGGTGATTCATAAATGTCATTCAGTCAATGCAAAACATGTTTTTTTACCACCGACAAATTCGCAATCTGATCAGTCGAGGAAATCTGCCGGAACGGTTGCATCGGTGCGAAATATCGCTGCTTGTGTGTTACCATTTTTTGTTGCACTTTTCCTGCCTAATTTGATTGTTTTACGTTTTGTAACCGCATTCTTTCTGTGCCATTTCACGTGTGTTTTTGCATGCAATATTTGGTGCCGTGAAAGATTTCTGTTTTGTTTGGAGTATCATCCTCGTGAAGATATAAATCGCAGTCGGTGGGAGTAAAAAAAAACCATGTCAAAACCGAACGTTCTAGTCCTTGGAGGTAATTGCATGTAACGGAACGTGGTCTTGTGGAGAAAATCGCATTGCGCAACCATTCCACAAGCTGGCCCATAATTAAGTTAATGTCACATAATTGCCATCGAGATCAATATCCTGCATATCGCATTCGCAGGAATGTTCCCTTCCGGAGATACGTTTTATTGTACTGAAGCCGGTTCTGAAGAAGGACAGCGATTATTGCGGTTCAATGCTACCGCCGTAAACGAAGATTAATGCTTTGTCTTTGATGTTATTTTGTTCGCGATGGACGAAGAAGATCTGATTCCCTCTTTTCTTTTGCTAGGTTGTGGTTTCATTGGCCGGCATCTGGTGGACTATCTGGTCACGAATGATCTGGCCCGGCGCATTAAGGTGGTGGACAAAACTCCACCGCTCATGGCATGGCTCAATCCCAAGCACTCGGCTGCATTCGCGGACACCCGTGTGGAGTTTGCCAGTGCAAATTTAATCAATTCGGCGTCATGTCAAAATGCCTTTCGTACGGACGATAATGGCGAGTGCGGCGGTTGGGATTATGTGATCAACTGCGCGGCGGAGACGAAGCCCGGACAGACAGATCCCGTGTATCAGGAGGGGATTCTAAAGCTGAGCATCAACTGTGCAACGGAGGCTGTGAAGCATAGGGCCAAGCGGTACGTCGAGCTGAGCACCGGTAGCATGTGCTCCGACGAAAAGATTCCACAAAAAGAAGACTGCCCGGTGGAACCGTGGACGATGGTGGGAAAGTATAAGGCGAAAGTGGAACAGGAGCTTGCCGGCATGAACGAATTGCCGTACACAATCTTAAGGATTCCGATTTGCTACGGCGTTGGAGATAGGAAAGGACTGAGTATGTCGGAATAATCCGTAGTCGCACTGATAAGAGAAGTCCGTTTGCAAGAAATGCACAATTCTGTTTTTTGTTTTAGCACCACGCATAATTATTGCGGGCATCTACAAGCACCTCGGAGAAACGATGAAACTGCTCTGGACCGGATCGATGAAGATGAGCCTGGTACATGTGGACGATGTGTGTGGCAGCATTTGGGAGCTTCTGCAAACCGATCGAACCATTCACGAGACGATCAATGTTTGCGATGATAGTGACGCTACGCAGGCCTTAATCAGCGAACTGCTGGTCGACATGTTCGGAATTAAGATTGACTACTGGGGCGTGACGATGTCCAACATGACGAAGCTCGATATGGCCGGTGCAATTGAAGAGATCAACGATCGGCACCTTGGCCCGTGGGCCGAACTGTGCCAGCGGGACGGCGTGCTCAATACGCCGCTGACGCCGTACATGGACCAGGAGCTGCTGCTCCACAAGCATCTGCATTTGAGCAACGAAAAACTTAAATCCTACGGATACCAATTGCGGCGCCCTCACCTTACTCGAGAGTCGTTAGAAGAAATAGTTCGAGATTTCATTGCGATGAACCACTTCCCGAGAACGTTGCTAGACTGAACATTTTAATTCGTAAAAAAGACACGCCATTCGAACAGAATGGTTGACGTACGTTTAAAAGAAACTGATATTGACTTATCGCCGATCTTACTAAATTACGACTATGAGCACGATCTCGGAACAAACTTTCTCGCCTTAAGCAGTGCAGCAGTATGTTGAGAGTATATTAGACGAATCATAAGACAAGTTCATTTAATGTTACATTTCTTAAGATGCAGGATATTGGGAGCATTAATGTGAAAAACGGCAAACAAAACACTTTAGACTTTATAACGAATGGTGCGGCACGAAACCTATAACTTAACGCATAGCGTTGCAAATGCTCCGATAAGGAGAGTAAGAGTGATGATATTCTAGCACTATAGATAAGATAGTGAATGTATACAAACTATGCCGAGACGAAAGTGGGAACCGGAGAGACTAGTATTTTTAGTCTTAAAACACGAACACAGAACGTCACTTCTTCCCGTTTTGTATATGTATTTCAATCTTGAAGAGCGTGAATACATTTCGGAACGCCATTCCAATTTGGGTGATTATTACCGGCAAGCAAGAAGCTGCGGACAAAAAAAAAATTAGATAATTAAAGAAATCGTATTCTAAAGTCAATTGTACTGGAGATTGTTTAAAAAATCATGTGCCTCCAAAAAGCGGAAACAAAGATTCTAGTATTTTCCCTCCCAAGGATGTAATAAAATAATGTTTTGCTGAAACAAGAACCCAACTGTGTGATTGGGTTTGACTAAAATAAACTTTCGGAAAACATGTTACCCCCTGTTAACTCTTACCTTTCCGATACACGCGAATATTCAGTGAGTTTCATAGATAGAATTTATCTTTATTCATGCTGAATAGTAGGTTATGTGTTTCCATTCGCTCCACTTTTCAAGCGTTGTTGTTTCGAAATATTAATATTAGAGTGTGTTAATCTTCAAAAATAGCAACGACGCAAATAGTTCCAAATTCTTGACACACCTCGACCGAAAAAGTAACGCGAGTAAGTTAATTGTTTAACACAAATTTTGCACTGTGCGCGAGATTCAGATCAACTTCACTGGGGTCAGGCCTTCCTTTACTACCGTGTAGCTTGTTCGCAGTTTAGATTTTAGCTTCGAAATTGGTTAGTTTTGTAAAATCCGAACAACTTTTCCGCTCCATTGCGATCATATTCAGCAAGTGGTAAATCCCTTTTTTGTTTTCATACTGTTTGCTCGCTGTTCTTTCGGCAACAGGTCTCAGAATTGTGGTTGATCCGTGTTTTAATTCGTTCTTTATTTTGTTTTTTATCCCTTTCATCATTTTAAGTATATTTATGCCTAACCTAAGAAACAGTGCAAGGGGAAGGAACAAACTATGGTTTCGTTATGCCAAACGTCGAGAGTTTGTATAGTTTTTTTAGGGGGTTTCGCTTGTGATCGGATGGGCGAACATGTACAAGATTTTGTTGGTTGAAATATAAATCATTTCTGATTAACTGGTTGCTTCATTAATTGTAAGTACTGGTCTTCAGATACGCAATGCTGAACTGGATGTTGCTGGTGTATAAAGTTTTGGTTTCCTGCTATATAAGATATTTTTCTTGCAATGTTCAATGTCATAAACGATTCTTTAGTAAGTTGGGTCGACGGATGACTGCAATCGAAATCTCTGTGTGTGCATTCAGTTACGTTTTGTATGCCCCAGTTCCATGAGGTAATTAGAAGTAGAATCACTCATATTACTAGCTGATAAATTCATGGAGTGATGTCCTTGGTGCCGTATAAGTTTCATAATTTTTCAAAAGAATGGTCGATCAACATCCGGTTTTTTGTTGTATGTATGAATAGTGTATTTTTTCGCATTATGTTTATTTGTAAGATTGCACGCTTTTCATTCTCACCCTGACCCTGGATGATGTGGATGGTAAAATGATTTAAGCCGACCAGCCTTTAAAGTTAGATGTGTGTCGCGTTCCGTTCAGGTTCTAGATTTCAACATACCTTTCTCTTATGGATTTCTAGATTGGACTGGAGACATTGAAAGTAATAATTTCGAAAAAACGGACATTAAAAGCAACGCATTTGATTCGCTTCAATGCGGCCGGAGATGCTCTCCTGATAGGGTTGGTTGAAGGCTAGCTTGAAGATCTTCTACGGTTTGATTTCATCCCACGGAATTAATCGTAATCATTCATGGTACACCACACCATTCATTTTTGTTATTACTTAACTACATTTTGCTATACGTAAGTGTAATGATTTAAACGAAAAACAAAATGATATAACGTAATGGAGTATGCCTAGACTCCATCGTCTCTTATTCTGCTTCATAAAATCCTTGCTAACGGAGTGTGTCACAGAACAACGCAGAGACATCAACAATATGTAAATAGGGTAAAGCGTTCGCTTCTTTTCTTAAACATTTACGTACGAACAAAACAACACATAATCGTAGGAAAAGGACACAAGTTAAAAAAAACACACACACTCAGAAATTCACTGCACTTGGTGCACCCGGCAGCGCATGGGAACACCTTATCGGGTCTCGGCTTAATCACGGCTTCCGCGCTATGGGTATAGTTGAGATGTGTGTTTGTGGATGGAAAGGTGGTAAGAGGTGTAGAAAATACCCTTTAGCAAAACCCGCCCGCGCACAACTTCGGTCGTCCGTTTCGCGAGACGACGACGATCGACTAGAGGGTTGGGGGTGGTGGGATGCATTAGGCATTAGCAACAGTAAAAACACGACAGCTTTCTCACGTGAAGAGGACGCAAAACTTTCCAGCAGGAAAGTTTCGAGAGGCGTTAGAGTAGTTTGTCGTCCTGATCCGGTTGGGGATCAACGGCGACCAAGTTAAATCTGCCCGGGGGTCGCTGGTGTAGATGGCAGCTTCAACGGGACACTCCCGTTTAAACGTCTACGACCATCTTTTTGTGAATATCGGTGTTACCCACGACCGAGCAGAACTCGTCGAATGAAATCTTGCCATCCTCATCCTTGTCGGCGAACACGATCGTCTTGTCCACGATCTGCTGTAGCTGGGTGTCCTTAAGGTTGTTTCCGACCATCATTTTCAGCACCTAGAAGCATCAAACGGGGGTGGAAAATGCGGTTTAATGCGGTGGAAAATAATCTTGCTAGAGGAAAAAAAAAATCCCACACACAAGCACACAACATCACATGAATTCCCCCAATCTCGCCAATTCTCCCGCGGTCACAAAAGACATGCACGAATATTCAAGGTGGACCAGAACGAAAAATGATTATTTTTAGCACCAGATTCGAATCCTATCCGCGCCAAGCTTGTCGTATGAGCTACTACTTCGCACCGCCGCCACGTATCGGATGATCTTCGTCACGGCTATCTAACTTTTCACACCACTCACCTGAAACAGCTCCCCGTTCGAGATGTATCCATCATTGTCCATGTCGTATATTCGGAAGGCAAACTTGAGCTTCGACAGTTTGTCGCCCTTCACGCTGAACTGCGACACACCCTGGATAAACTCCTTGAAATCGACCTCCCCGTTGCCATCCGCATCGAAGATGTCGATCACGCGCTGCACCAACGGATTCTGCTGCAGCTCCGGCAGGGACATGAACTCGTCGATGCTCAGCGCACCGGAATTGTCGAGATCGAGCTTCTTGAAACGTTTGCCCAACCGGCGGATCTCGTCCGCATCAACTGGAAGAAACGAAAGGATCCGTTAGAAACCTGCACCTTGCGGCTCCGTCTTCACGCCCGGCTGCTCCGATCGCGTACACGTCCGAGAGGTAACCTGACCCATCACCGTAAGTTTTTTTTGTCTCTTTCCCTGGAGGTGGTGGTAGAAGTGTTGTTCAAAAACGCAGCCACTAACGCCGATGCTTTCCGGTCGCTGGATAAAAGACAACTGCGTTCGCAGATCCAGCTGAGCGGATGAGCAACTTAGCAGAGCTAGCTAAGCTGGGTCGGCCCCCATCCGTTCCCATGGCAGCGCGACTTTATTATTGACGGTCACATGCCGCCCGGCAGCGGATTGCCCACACGTATTTTGAAGAGTGACAAATATCAGACAGATGTAAATAACCGAGAAGAAAAGAAACAAAAACATAACGCAGATGCGAGCTGTGTGTATGTAGAGCATCCAAGCATGCGATCGGGAAACGCTGGCGCATTGGTTGCCGGTTGTACGAATTGGCAACGCATGACATGCTCTTCCCGCCCGGGTGTTGTGATGCATATAATCTTTTTAAACAGTCCCACCACTTGCAGCATGTCGAGCGCATCTTAGACGAATGTAAAAACATCAATGATGTTAAATCAATTCTAACAAAACAACATGGCCCAACATGTCCAGATGTGTGACAAAGAACCAGTTGGAAAAATGGATACAAGCTGGAACACATCATTGTACCTTCAACTAGCTCCAAGAGGGCTCAAAACAGTTCAGATACGATAGAGAGCATGAATCTGTTAACGTGGTACAATTCCGACGCTTCATTCATAGAACACGTCGGAAAATCGATAAAGCTAAAAAGAAAATACTCGTGGTCTCAAAGAAAAAATACTATGTTGCCGCTCTCTTCATCTCTCGCATGGCTCTCTTGCAGTTGCGTATTTCGTTTCGGAATACGAAATATTCGTCCTTCTCGACACATGCACAGAAGAAATTCGAATAAATATAGAGAATCATGTACACAAACGTATAGCTGCATTTGATGTACAGAGATTCATGGCTTACTATCATACGAAAAAAAAACTGGTTTCGCGAATCGTGTACTCGCAAGGGAAATCCGTATGCAGATACTTACAGTTCGAGCAGAGCTCCATCGGCAGCGATGTTTCATTTCCCTGCAAATATGAATAGCAAGTATTTGCATTAGCATGATTGTTGTAAAAAGATAAGTTTTCTCTTTCGTTTTACATGCAAAGCTCGCACGAAATGGTTTGCCTTAGCATGTGTTTAAGGGCGTGTATATCAACCCGTGGCTAGCGCAGAATTGCAAACATGGAGCTTCTTGCAAGATTGGCGCGCCCGGGGCCTGGACAAATGGCAAATATAATTTTCACCAATGCTGTACTGAAGATTACCATTGTCTAATGCACACCCCTGTCAATACTTTCGCTACGGATTACACGCCATTTTTTTTTTTTATTTCACTGCTCTGTATTGGGGGCGAATTTAATTGCGAACACCTTATCTCGACCCCGAGTTAACGCACCGCCAGTAAAAGGAAAGTACTTACCATTTTAAGATTTCTTGCTAGTGCACTTAGAGTAAACTTTAGGAAAATTGGCAGCCACTTAATGGGTCACCGCTCCGAGTGTAGTTTGGCAGGGTTTAACACCGTTCGGCTCGACGAATTACGCGGTTGAGGACACAAATCTGCAATAACAATTCAATCGCACTTCCTACGCTTGCACTGTGGTGAAGATTCTTCTACTATGTCTTCTATACGATGACAAACGCTACGAGAACGACGCAAAGATGGATTGCAAATCCGCACTTTTCTTCTTCGAGACGACTTTTTCTATAGCTACAGCTGTCACTTTCCGACACTTTTGAACGTTAGTACCAAGATCAATGGAAAAGAGGTCGAAGCATACCATGTAACGAGCCAAAAACCGTGGGAAAATTTCTGACGGTTGGTTGAAATTTTGTTTACCTTTAACGAGCAGCCAGGGCACCACTGCAAATTTGGTATGTTTCATTAACAGATGGGCAATTGAGGCGTTCGGAATATGTTCTGGCGCGGCCTGTCGTGAGGAAGACCACCACACTTAATTTCACCAATCATGGCGACCAACAGGATCCATATCTCGTGATTTCACACAGAAGAAAATCTTACTCTGATCCAAAATTTCCATTTACGTATTTCGTTTAAGAGATTTTAGTGAAAATCTCCCACATACTGCAAGTATGTTTGTAAACCTCTCTTTTTACTGATTTTGGTAGGTACAGAAACCTTGGTTGGTATTTTCAGCTGATATAACAAATTTGTTAATAACTTTGTACTCGCTAAACCGAATAGTTCATGTGACCCCTCAAATGAAAAGTCTTTTCACGATGCGCTGCTTTGTGTTTCAAAAGATCTGTCCGTCTTTTCTTGTTTTTGAGAAAAAAATCGAAATCGTACAAGCGCTTCTTTTTCGGGTCTTTTTTACCGCTCTTTTTTGACCGTATTTCGCCTGAATTTTGGGAGAGAATTCTTTTCGCTTCAAAAACGAGCGGCGAAAATGTAGAGCTAGTGGTGGGTAGTTCAAACTTGAACTTGTCAATAAATCAGCTCTCATAGCTCAGCGACTTTCATAAATTTAAAGTATTTGAGACGTTAGTTATATTGTAATAGCCTTAACAATTGACGCAAAGTATTCATGGGTTCATTACCTGTTACTGTGAAAAAGTGATATGAAAAATCGGCAAGTTGGATGTGCATGTTCCGCGCATCACAGAATGGGATTCGGATTCGGAGATCCTCAAAATGGATTTGAAACGAAAGATTTGAATCCTTGCAAGGATTTGTTTTCCCACCACTAGTTTCGCCACTTCTGAAAAAGTTCAAATTGATGTTTCCTGTTCGAATGGTCAGTTGGTACCACGTGTCCACACTGCAGTGAACGGTTGCCGTACGAATAAAATTCCTACAATTGGCATAGTAATAAGGATTATACTTTGGCAAGGATAAGGAAGATTGAAGAATAGATCGTTGAATAAAAATGTGTTTAAATTTTGAGCAACTTAGCCCCATCAATAGTACAAAATAAGAAAATGGCAATTTCTATTGTATTGTAATAACGAGTATGATATTGCCTCAAAGCAAACCTTCCTTCAACTTTTCGTTGGGTGAAATAAAGCCCTTTTCCTGTTTTTGGCGTACAATACAATTTCCCCATTAATAAATATTAATCGGCTTTCAGGTTTTGGTGTTTTCTGTTTGTTTTAACAAAAGCTTATTGTTTATTTAAAATTTAGCAAATGGAACAGGAAATAGCCTGAACTACGATTCCCCCTTAACGATGGGTGTTCTATCACTTTTTCAACCCAATTTCCTCCAGGATCAGACGAATGACAAATAAGATCAAAATCTTCAAAATTTAAAAGCAAAACAAAATCCTCAACACCTACGCCAACAGATTATGATTACAAACTAAGCACCAATTACGTGGAAAGGACGATAAGTGAGTTTTGTCTGAGAGTATTTTTTTGTTCTTCAGTTAAACATAGCATGGCCTTGCAGTTGGTGATTTGCTCTTTCTCTGGTTGTGATGCTTCTTATGGTGGTGGAAGCGGAGTAAGAACCTCCGGGGTACGACGAAGACAACCTCGAGGGTGCAAGTTAAATATTAGTACAGTCTGGATCCAATATATAAAGTAAGGTCTAGTCTCTGCCGACGATATCAAAAAGTCTGTTTCATCTCGCCAGTTAACATCCCTGCGTTTCTTTCCATTTTTGTCGTGTGATACGAGTCAACCATTTCAAACTCAAGATGAAAACTATGTTGTTTGTAGTCGTGCTGGCCGCCATCCTGGCCATCGCCAACTGTGCCGCAGTGTACAAAGGTAAGTAATTTGTTGTGATCGTTGGCATCCAACGATTTCTTAAGCACTCCTGTACCTTTACAGCTGATAGGGGTGCTGGTGGATTCGGCATCAAAGGATAGTTTTCGTAGATCATTTGGTCTATGGTGCATTGGAACCAGCATGCAGAATGCTCCATATGTGCATACACAGTGAATGCAGATTCTAAATAATGTACAAAAGTTAAAAGAAGATAACTGCAGTTGAATCTGAGAAATGTATGAAGATTTTCATTTGGAAAATGATTCAACAACCTTATCGTTACAGTTAGTATGGCATAATCGGTTTCGATGAGCTGTTAATAGAAAGAGACAACCTTTCGTCACTAAAGATTGCCAACATCCATAACAAAGCAAACGAGATTTCGAAAAAAGAATCCTTAAAAGTTTAAGGATTAAATTATTTTATGCCTGCAATCCAGTCACAGTGCTTATCGCGTAACAATTTTTCCAGTCCCTTTTTGTAATTAACCTTTTTTTTATTAAAAAAATCATCCTTTATGGAAAGGCCTTCGCCACATTATCCTTTCGAATACGAAGCGAAAGTTTAGTGGGCGTGGCTTGCAACACCATCACAAGGGCGATGGCGTCCCAAGGATATGCATATATTTCAGTACACTGAACATTTCCCTCGTTACATCAGTGTCTCTTTAACCGGCATTAAATCGAGATTTAAACCTCAATCAATAAAAATGAAATAAACACACACTAATCTTTATCCTATTAGCTTCTTCTGGTGTCGGTGGCCATGCGTAAGGTGACGACACGTGTCCAGGATTGGCATGTGGTGAAGGCATCATTTGAAAGTAATTGGACCGCTTAGACGCGTTGGGCAGGGGCCGGTTTGCTGGGCGCGAGACTTTACTGCCGAAGCATAAAGTCAAGCAGGGGAAACGGAAACTGTTATCTTTTCATGCCAGACGCGTGCCACAGCGTTGTGGGTGGAGAAAATCCCACCATCGAGTGTGTTCTCACTACAGCTTATTTGTCACTTTGTCGCAAAATGGCACGTGCAGTGATGAAATGTAATGAATTTAAATGATTTTTTGACAAATAAAGATCAATCTTACGAAATTGTACGTGCGATAACAATGGGAAAATGAATTAAGAGTAGTAACGGTTTTTTGGCAGCTATATCGAAATGAATTTCATATTCTATTAAACTGTTTCAAAACTAATTCTAAATTTGAACAGCACTGTTGAATAGCTCGATGATTTAAAAAAAATAGTTTTTGATCGATACACACTAGTTAGAGTTTTAATTTCGACTCGTTAATAACATTTATGATCTTTATTGAATAATTGTTGCTCCCTTTAGAAGGAGTTATTTAGAGTTCACAAAAGGCTAGTTACAATATTAGGCTGACCTTTCACGTTTGTCGCATCCTTTTTCGTTCGACCTATTCAACACACTGGTTTCACCTCTCGCACATTCTTGCCCTCCGTCCGGACGGTAACATTGGCCGTGGAGGTTTAATTCCCGTTTTATTTCACTCTCAATCATTGCCGGCATAATTTCATATGGCTGGGACATAAGCATAAGATTGGACTTAACATGCAAACCGGGCCGTACGTTGCCGACGATACTGTTGGACCCATTCGAAGATGCACCTGCATATTGGGATGTATTGTTTGTAGTTTTGCGACGGTGTTTTGTTCCACCGAACGTACTAGATTTTACTACTCTCCCCGACGGGGATGGTTTGGTTCCGGTGTTTGTTTTCTCACCTTCTCCACACTCAACCACTTTTGATTCCATTTTAATAGCACGTGCGCTCGAAGTTTTGGAAAAATGTTTCGGACCTACAATCATCAAGAGGTTGGTTCCATTTTCTCTGTAGTTTCCAGAGAAATGATTCTCGTTGTTGGAGCTTTGGTGTTGCTGCGTTTGGAGAGAAATTTGATGATGCTGCTTAAACGGTGCTCGATCGGAAGATTCCTGTTTTTTCTGCCATTCGAGTACGTTCGAAAGAAGTCGTATGTACCGGATCGCCATGCGAAGAATTTCATTTTTCGACAACTTCTTGTCCGGTGGATGAGTTGGGACAAGTTTTCGCAGCTCTGCAAATGCACCGGACACGTTTTGCTGTCGCCAACGTTCCCTGGTGTTCGTAAACATTTTACGCACCACCGCACCAGTACCATTTACACCGGATCCTCCTATACCCAGCTTTGTGCCGGAGAGATTAAGCACCGGCATCACTGGGAGCAGAGTGCCACAGCTTGAACTGCTTTGATTTGGATCCGAAGAATCTTCCTCGTTCTTGTTCGTGTGTCCTGGCAGAGAAAAACAACGTGAACAACACTTACTACATCCGCATGCACTAACATTAATGATTTTAATGATCAAACTCTAACCGGGATTCCTGAGATCCAGCTCATCAAATCCATCGCTTTCGTTCGAGGAAAATTCGGACATGTCCTCCTCGGACAAATCGTGCATTCCGTTGGGACTGATGGAGGCGGATTCTGCACTTGCTTGCGTTTCACATTCAACGAGTCGAACAGGTTCATTTAGTTTTTTAAATTTTCCAGAATATAGTGCCGTAGCCATAACGCTAGCATTAGCGTTTTCAAACGTGGTCAAAAGTCCTTTCGTCGATTCGGTCAGCTTCGACATATCGATATGGCTGCTTATATTGTTATCCATTGTTGCACAAAATTTCTCTCACTGATGCGGGACTGCATACGCTGAATCAATTTTTAAACTATGTTCACTTTTCAATTATGATAACTTTGGAAAAATGTTTTCACGATCCGCTTCCCGCTGTGGTCGGAAAAGTAATGAACCACTTTTCGGCATCGGGACTTTGGCCTGGATTAGAGGTGTTTAAGGCGCATGTGCAAAGATCCTTTTTGCTCCTCCCATTTTTTAGGGATGAAATTATTATTAATTAACACTTGTCTTAAATAACAAAAAAGAGAACTTAACAAACATACAAAATTATACGCAAATCAGTAAAAACGTTTGTGAGTTAATAAATGCCACATGACCATTATAATATAATGAAAAACTATGTTAGAGTGTTTAGGTGTATTTTTTTTTTCTATACCCACTTATCATTTTGCAGAAATCAATCGACTAAAATCAAGGGGAAAGTTTCGTAAATATTAAAGCATGACTAATTAACTACCAGGTTGAGCATAGGAAGCGATTCTTGTATCAACGAATTTAAATCATTGTGTAACTTTAATTCGGTTTCTGCTCTGTTTCATTGTTGGAAGATGAATCATTTAGATTGATAGTTAATAATATATTTTTCCAAAACAATATCAACATGAAACTGCGGCTCGGAGGAAATAACAACATATTTTTTGAATATCCTTACCAATAACTGCTTTTTCAAATTGGTCCGCAAAACCCATGCAGCAATGCATTCATTCAGCACATTCAGCAACGTCAATCGCTGATTGTGAGCTCTGTGATATTTGTAAACAAACCGGCATTGCCCCCTTCCTTTCTTCTTTGTTAGTCCTATGCACTGAAAAATTGAAAAAATAACTACGCATAGCACCACGAAAAGGAAAGGTTATATGAAGGTCTACATTTTATGATATTAAAACGAGCAGTCTGACAGATCGCCCAGTTTCTCGCCAACCCGCTGCTAGTCAATACGTTTTGTGGAAAAGTTGATCAGAGAAGTGTTACAAAAATGATTGACCTGAAAAAAGATGTTTCCGACAAAAAATACGACCAGGTTTTGGACGCTTTGAATGCATTGAACATAAGGTAACTAATGGAGCAGTTCGTTGTATGTTCAATGAATGTGTAACTACTTTCCGGATTCCATTTCTAGCACTGCGACTGACGAAGATTTTCGCCAAGAAGCATCCCATCTGTTCGAAATATTTTACGCCTGCTATAATTCCTCCGATGAATCCGCCAATCGGGTTGCCATCAAATGTTTGAACATTCTGAAACGGTCCTGCGCCCGGGGAGAATCTTTTCAGAACATTATCATTGCCAAGGAGGGCCTGTTGGATCGTGTGCGGGATATTTTGGTGAACGAGGAGGGGCCACTACTCGACAACATTCGCACAAATTGCCTTCAGCTGCTCGCGAATCTTAGTGTACAGAATAAGCCCAATCAGGAACGAATCATCAATCATCTCAAATCTTTTCTGCTGGAAAACATTGCATCGAATGGAGAGTACACCAACGCTTCGGCCATGATTTTGTACAACGCGTTCATCTACAAATCAACGACACTAAGTTTGGAAGGGATTTTTGAGACAATCCTAGACAACGTTGAGGTGAACCATGCGGCGCAGAAGGAGCTTCCCGAATTCGTTTGCATATTCTTGGAGTATCTGATCAGCGAGAGTAACGAGGTTGTGGAGGTAATGGAAAAGCTAGAGTTTAACAAGAAGCTGCTGTTGTACCGCTACCTTATCGAGTACGTTCGCCAAGAGGACCGACGAATTCATCCACTTCATCCGGACGTTTTCAAGCATCTGCTTGCGGAGTTCAAGAAGAAATCTGACATGGTACTAAAGACAGAAAATGTCCAACTTAATGCTCAAGACACGGAAGAGGTGTTCACATTGCTGATTTTTATCTCCGACACGACATGCGTCGAACCGTACGCATCATTCCTGCGTCATGATGGAGGGCTGTTTTTGAATCTTGGATGTAAGAAGAAAACGATCGTGTTAGGGTGGCCCTGTTGGAAGATGGCTCATTTTCCATTCTTTCCATTTCAGGCCTTCTGCGACAGATGCAAATGCTGGGGAAAGCTGAAACCAAAAACATGTTCACCCCGGTGCAGAAGATTGAAGAGATTTTGCGAATTAAGAAAGGTGATAGCGATCTGGACATCGAGGGACAGATTTCCTATTCCTTGCGATCGGCTGTAGTGAAAGCGCTGGCAAATCTGGCGTACAAATCGAAAAAGAATCAGAAGATGGCCCGCGAAATGGATATCATTGCCGCCATTCTCGAATGCACCAATTTGGACGCCCGGAATCCACGTAATGCAGCAACATTGCTTTGAATCATTAAATTCATTGGCTCATTCAAATTTTTACGCGATTTTTTCCAACAGTTATCAAAGAATGGAGTATACTCGCCATACACAACCTTTGCGACGATAATTTGGAGAACCAGCAGTTTATCGCGGGCCTGAAGAAACAGGGGGACGCGGAAAATTCCTTGATTACGGAGTACAAAGCCGGAACCATTCGAATCAGCGATGGAAAGTCAAGCAGAGGACCAAATTAATTGTTTAATTTATTTTTATTTTTATCTGCGCGTACATGACTAGGATCCTTGGAACAGCTTTGTAGGGAACTGGTCGAGAAATAGTTGCGCATTTGGTTTGCTGATAGGCTTTGGTTTGTTCCTGAGGAACAGAAAAATATTTATGCAAACATGAGTCAATCAAATAAACGTAATCAATGACGAGGTTGTCAGATACTTACAATACTTCTGGAATGGTTGAAAGCGTAACATTAACTACATCTGTGGATATTTCTGTTGGTCGAATAGAACCGAAGAAGTCTGTGATTGGAACCTTATACGGATCCTTGGGGTATAAGTCTTTCCTCACTCCAACTGTGGAAATGCATGCTCGCTTTGGGCAAACGGAAAGCTGAAAAAAACATGGTTGACATAGATTATTATGGAAGGAGGCCAGGATGGTCACGTTTAACTTACAAAGTCTCCCATTGTTTTCTTACTGTTCCATTCCACTCGCTCTAGAAACTCCAGTGCATTGTACGTATAGCGATCGATAATATAGACCCCGATGGCCGGATCAATATGATGCGAAAGTGAATCCTCGCCGACTAAACTACTGGCAACAGCGAGTATGTTGGGTGAATAAAACTTCTCGTACATCGACGCCGCTTGGCACGTGTCAATCATGAAAAACAGTTCATTGTACCGCTGCTTTTGCCACATCTGTTCAATAGCATCCGCAAGCTCTTGGTTGGTGATTTCTTCCGAATCCTGGAACTTGAGAAAACCATCACCACCGTGTCCGGTCAGGTAGATCAGTACGTTGCTGCCCGAATCCGATAAAAGTCGCTTCGATCGGGCAGTGCCATTCTCATTTCTTCCCGTTAGTAACCGCACAAAATTCTCTACAGTCACTTCGTAGCCTCGGTAATCGACTTCTACGTCCGATCCGTACACATTGATGTGTTGTTTGGCATTGTTGAAAACTGTAGCGGGACGAGGATTTCTGGCATTACATGCCATATCATCGGCCACCATCAGCAGTATCTGGCTGTCCGGTATGCCCAGTCGCTTCACAGAGCGGTAGACTGATAAAACGTTAGCTATATGGCGATAGTTGAACCAGAATCGAGAGGTATCCACCAGCACGGCCCAATTGTTTGTGTGCGAACTGCTCGTGACGAACTTTGCTGGAAGCTGAAAAAGTACATTATGCACGTTACTTTTTTCACTAAACCTTTTCGTTGGCTTTACTGTACCTCAATCTCGTTGGCCGTAACGAAAAGTATCCAACAAAACAAAGAAAATACACGAGAAAACCACATTTTGTTGCTGTCCGTGGAACCCGGTTTTGCAATTCCAATTTCAATGTTTACCTTTTTGACATTATCTTCCATATCATAACACTACAGGGTGATTCAAGTTCGTTATTCACACCCTGTAGTGTCATTTTTAAATTCCTATAACAACTAAAAACCGGTATTTTATAGCAAGCTCTGAGAGAAGCTTTTTAAAATATATCGACTTAGGCACAATAAAATAATACGAATAGCAGCATACAACCTTATCATAAATATATTTATCATGTTTGTGCAAATAGCTGCTATAAATATTTTTTCCGATTGTATCTTATTGTTATACACGTGCCATTTAAGTTGTTATTCGGAAATTAGAATCTTATGACGATTATTTACAATTTGTGGAATTAATAAATCCGACCTAACACTTAAACTTAACCCTTATTAACTAACCCCAATACCACTCTTCCTTATGGAAGCAGGAAGCGTAAACCAAAAATCGTCACGCTTCTTCTGACGTACTTTGAGTGTTGGTTGTGCTTAAACTACTAGTTTCGGGTCCGTCGGGAGACTGAATTGGCCGGAATCGCTTCAAAGCTATCTTCTCGAGACCATGGATCGGTGATTCGAACAGAAGACAAAGCACGAGCGCCAGCAGGAAAGTTAATGTCATGTGCGAGATGGATTCGGCGGTCTGGAGGAGAAAGAAGGCAACCGCATAAGACAAAACGTATTAGAAAACGACACACTTTCGTTTAATTTTTTAGGGCTAAGAACACTTACCAGAGATGACACACTGGCATACAGTGGCGTTCGGCGCGTGGCAGACAGGTACAGCTCGACGAGCCCGTTCATCAGATAGGCACAATAGGTGAGCCGGCTGAGGGGCACAAATGCACGCCAGGATAGGAAGCGCTTCAGGATATCACCATGTCCGGTTACACAGGCCAGGATAAGCCATCCGTTCGACAAGCTCCAGCCAAAGCGGTGCAGTGCGGCGTACACTGCATTGTAGAGATAGTTCTCGGTACCGAGCCCGTTGTAGAAGGCGGTCAGAGAAAACATCGCTAAACAGCCACAGACGGTAGAGATGGTCCAGCAGATGCCCAGCATTTTTCTTCCTATGCGAATGCTGTGTCGTGAAGAGTGCAAAGTTAATTAACGGCCATTGGGCGTTTTCTCTGAAATTACCTTTCCATCTGCATCCAGTGAACGAGATATCCGGCCAGGAGGCCAAACAGGTAAGCGGTTGCTCGGAGGTGAGTTTTCCCGTACACGTTGACAAAATAGTCGTTCGATTGAAGGTCACTAATTTCACTAAAATTCAAAAAGAGGACAAGAGGCACATTTGTGATAACATCAGATCTGATCAAGAAATTGGGTTCTCAAGCAAACATACTCGGTAAAGATCATGAGCGTCGGATCGAGTTGCCGGTAGTACGTGACGAAGAATGGCACAAGGATGGATACACCGGTCAGGCTACCGAGCAGCAATAGAGCCACACGATGTCCGTAGCGCCACATCGGGTACAGGATGAGTGGGGCAAGGACAAAGAGTTGGGTATCGGTTGCCAGATACCACGACTGGAACATGCACACCTCCTCCGTGCCGACGTAGTTGTTGATGTAGAGCAGATTGCGCCACCAGCTGACCTGGCAACGGTGCTGCTCGAGCTGCATTCGCTCGTTCCAGAGCGGTCCATCGCCTAACCGGGGAAGCCAGGTGGCATAGAGAGCGATAATGGCCAGGTACGCGGGGGTAAGTCGAATGTAACGGAACACATACAGCAGCAGGACGTTGATGCGTCCCTTACGCTTGTCCAACTCGAGCAGCAGTAACCGGGCGAACAGGAACCCGCTCAGCAAGAGGAACGTGTCCACGAGCAGCGGTGAGTTGAGCAGGAACGCGTTCTGGAGCATTTGGTTCTGCTCGCGGAAGAAACTCGGGTTAAGTAACGCCCCACCTGCCATAAAGACCAACGCGTGTCCTCCGAGGATAAATATCATGGCGATAGCTTTGATGCCATTGATGCAACCGAGTCCGTGTTCATCCTTTGAGTCTTGGGCCAGTTTGCGGAGGTTCTCGAGCACGGAAAAAGCCCGTCGCACGCTTGCTCCCGTCGACTCCTTCTCCATCTCTCGGGTTTCGTGGGCCGAGCACCCGAAATTGTAGAATGTACTGAAGACCACCATCAGCACAAACAGTAGCAACACACATGCGGTCACGATTTGAGCGGCATCGTAGGGTTGTCTATGGCTCGAAACCTCCTGCTGCTGGCAAGCACCTGATGGAATGACTAACTCGCTGTACCCAGTGGTCTCCTTCAGCAGCCTACCGACGTCATCCGCCGGGCAGGTGGCAGGTAAACACAGACCCCATCGCACCTGAACCGCACTGTGGTTTGTCGTGGAGCGGTCACGGGTGGCAAGTTCACGCACGCGAAATCCAGGAAGCGCCACACGCACAAGACAAAACTGTGTACGGAGAGATGCGCCCGACATTCGGGCCAAACACTCATCGTAACTCCCGAAATGGTACATCGAGCCGTGCTCAACCGCGTCCGGGAACTTGACCGAGGCATCGAACACTTGAAAGAAGAAAAAAATATGATAAATACCATTGAGATGTTCTCATTCTCTTCAAGTTGTTTTCTCAGCATTTTTGTTTCATGAACTGATTACAACCGACCATCGACAACTAACAATTACAAGATCTGGATTAGGCTAACCGCCCCCCTAGTTCTGGGCGTTCGGTCAAGAGCAACCGGTCACGATACGATCACTTCAGTGCCACCCGCTCTCTGTCGCATATTCGTTACGCAAAAATAATATATACACGTGTGGCCAAGCGGTGGAGATTGTTGGTTATGCTTGGCGTACTAGGCTGGGGTGTAGGTCACCGAGACTGATATCACTAAACCTCGGCATGATACTCTTTTTTATGAAGCCCTATCGGTCATAAGTGTTTAATCGGAATGGAACCTCCCAATTATAGCAGCCACTCAGCATAATGACTTTGCTTTGAGAAGCTTTAAGTGTCTATCTGGCTTCGGTTTGATCGATGTTGAATGTCTCAAGGATGTGTGCGCTGCTGCGCACAAAAACGGAACCCAAAATAAAGAGATTTGCATTTCTGAACTGAATCTCGATCATCGATGAACGAATTTCGTGGAAATGGGGAGACACACTTCACAAGGAAGTGTCTATTTTTATTACAAGCTGTTAAGAAACCCTTCGAATTATAAATATAAACCCATCGCCTGACGTCATTGCGGTCCGGACGAGACCTTGCTTATTTGTTTCCTGTGGTTTTCAACTTCGAGAAAAGAAAAGAAAGAAGTTGAGCTCGTGAAGCGATAATCATGACTAATTATAAATCATGAAGATAGCTAATCCGTATGGCTTATGAGCCTTATTAATTCTCGCGGTGCGAGTCAGGCCTGGGCCGCAATATGTGATACTGTACGATTGAATTGCACCTCGGTAATTACGTAAAGCGCCAACGGGCAGCCCGCGGGAGGACTCCGAACAGGTGGGAGTACGAGTTTAGAACAGGTTCGTCGCTTGGGCCTAAGCCCCCCGCCGTCGGTCGGGTGCACTTTCGCTCTTGACCATGGCGATGATTGAAAATTGGCCCATGCCATTCATTCCTCGTGCACTTATGTGCATTCGATCGGCATTTGAGCAAGATACATTTTCCGCACTGACGACGAAAACGACGGTCAACGCGCATATGCGTCGCTTGGGTTATCGGGCCTAGCGCGTGAAGGCCAACCATTCGAGCGCCGATTACCAACCGTATGGTGACGATCCGAGCTTTGGAATCCGGGCGAACCGGCGATGATCGCGCGGCGAACTCCGTTTTCCGGTCGGTTATTAGTGGAGATTTGTTTTTCTGTTTGTTGATCCTTCAACTATTAATCACCCGTTTCTGCCGCCAGCCTAGGAGAGTACCGGGCCACCGTGGGACCTATCAGTGCGTACGACCCCCGCACCGGTTTCTCTTCCCCGCACGTTACGTGGCTTGCTGCTTGGTTGCATTATTCGTTTCGCTTCTTCACCGGCGCACCCCGGGCGAGGCTGACCGCTTGATCACACAAATTGAGCCCGAATGTTTTGAAAACAAATTATGCGCTACGAACATCAAACAATACGGTCTGGCGGTGGGCAGTAATGCGCTCGAGTGCGTCAAACAGAGTGAAAAGGGTTTCGGATGGCGTGATGTCACATTTATTCTTCATGATGAGTGAATCCATCGAAAGAATCTCCTGTTGACAGTGCGGCACTGGGGTGTACGAGTTTCGAGTGGCTCTGAAGTGAACGATTTCTAATCACGCATGACATTTTCGAGAGATCACGGAGGTTACTCACTTGCCATCGCCCACGTGTCGCGATTGTACACCGCTTGGATGGTGCGGTTCATATCCTGCCGGCAGCTTCCATCTTGTAGCACGTTCAATGACGCGTCTATCCGTTCGAGGATCGCATGTTCTGCTGTGGCCAATTGTCCCCAACTACCATCGGGATAGCCGAACAGTTGCAGCAGTACGATCAACCAGACGAACCCACCAACTGGACGACACTTTCTCCGCGGAATTACTAAATCAAAAGTATCAAACATGCCGACCGATGGTTTGATTCCTTTGAGTAGAATCTGATACTTTTCCGTGTTTTCTTGGAAATAAAGTTAGCAGTATCGACGATACGAGTCGACATTCGTCACGATCACTTGTTGGCCAAACCTTAGCCACTGGTTGGTACACACGGGTATGTTAGAGACTCGCGGAGATATCCGACACGTTCGGCGGCTCGAATTGAACTGAACTGGCGCGCAACGGTAGGTCGTATGGCTGGGCGAGTGCTCGATCGAGGGATCCTCGAGGTGGGCTTGTCACTGTTACTGCTGCTGTTGCCTTCGCCAATGCTGGTGGTAGTAGTGTTTGATCAGCCGTTTGTTCGTGCCTATAAGCATCACAAAAAACGTCCAATGTTCATAGAACTTTGGAAAAGCTAACAGACGCGGTTTGGCTTGCGAATGATGATGTTTGTGTTTATTATTCCGCATCGAAATTAGTATTCTCCACTCGTTGCATCGTTTCTAGACCTGTCTGGACAAGATGTCCAACCTTCATGGTGGGACAATGTGCATCTAGGAAACTATCTGAGAGGGAAATAGAAAAAAAAAAACAAGGAAGCTGAGGATGAGGTTTTAAATCACTACACTGCATTTGCTAAAGCGAGGTTAATTTCCTACGCAACTAGTTGTGATGGTTTAAATTGATCCTGCGATTTGGGTACTACGTTATGATTGGAGATATCCTTTGCTTTTAAATAATATTTAAGTAAAATATAGTTTAAATTAAAAATATATAGTTTAAATATTTTTTTGAGGAAATGTTTAAACATATCAAAAACTCGATACCAAACTTATAGGTTTAGTTTAACCAATCCAGCAATAAATAGTGGTGGTCTAGTCCGGTTCTGCCTGTTTGGCCTTGAAAACCTCAAATCTTCGGGTTCGTTAATCAGAGGAATCGAGAGAAGTTAACAAAAAAAGGAATGAACATAATAATGCTCACTATGGCCGATATCGAGATGCCACTTGGCGAATTTGTGTTTTGTCCCAAACAACCTCTTCATTTCCTTAAATCACAGTTCCAAAGCATAATCAACTATCAAAATTTCAAAATTTTTATGCAGAATTATGAATGGAAAGAAAGATTAACGTGTTGCATAAGTGACAAAGCAAGTCGCTGACGATGAAGGCGGTTTGCCATTTTGGGGGGCGACAGACATGCAAGACTATTTTGCATCCTTTATCAAACGGTGAGTTCAGGTTCGCCGGTTACGAAACTGTGTGGTCTTCTTTCCGTTTGTCGATGGCACAGAGAAAGATTAAAGCATCAACAGGTTAGGGAGAGCGATGGGAAAAGCGAAAGCAATCGAACGCGTCTACTGGATAGCGCTTGAACAAGACGGACGCACCCATTGTAGAATCGTGAATGGGTGTTATGAGGTTCGATTGTCGAAGGCATTTATTCCATTTTTCTGATTCTTATCAAACATAATGTGTAACTCATAATTGTCCCGATTTCGGCTATTTGTGTTACATTAAGGTAAGATTGCACACCTGAGTAGACGAACCACCAGGAATTAGCAGTTATTAGCATCTCCCAAACGTGCCGTTCATTGCACTTCTCAGGGAAAAATATTCTACATTTGCACCGAATCGTTGTTAGAAGTGAAATCCTACATATCACACCTTGCTTCAAGAGATTTACACGTGGTTTATTCGTTACCAGGTTCTTCAAACCTCTTACTACGTCATGCTTTGTGCAAACAGTCAGCCGCGGTTGAGAGCAGTTAGTGTCGGTAGGTTTGTGGCGAAAAACCGTGTATTCTACACGTCGTGCAGTTTATCTCTTTCCGCATCGTGATGACACTCGTAGAGTGCTGTGAATACGGAATACCGAATTAGCGAGCTTCGCTCACGGAAACATATGTCAAACCAAAGCCTACGACGCTAGAGGAAGAAACGTTGCGGGGAAACCGAATGATATTGCCACCCACAGGTTTTACTTTATACGGTTTATGTTTTGTTTTGGCATTTTTTCTTCATCTGTAATTTATTCGGGAATGTGTTCTGTCACCACAGTCGTTCTCGGTGCGGAATAGTTATTATTCATGCCAGGAAGCAATATTAATCGTCGATGATCAAGCCTCGTTAGCGATACAGCTTTGGGAAAAAGGTATCCAGTTGACAACAGCAACAACTGGATGGAGGACAAGTTTATCCATGGCAAAGAAAAACAGCGTCTCTTCAAACAGACCGAATGCATCTTCCGGTGCACTTAGTGACTTCGAATGTGATGCACTTTATCTCCCACGGGAAGAAACGGATGGCAAGGAGGGAAAGGTTTCGATATGCTAAATGGATAATTAATGTGCTAAATGAGCCACAGCGTTTCATTAGACGCCGCTGGTACCTTACGGAAAGCTTTGATTGACGGTTTTTCACGCCACGCTGGCTAAGGCATCCACTGCCCCATGCGGCCCAAAGTCAACACCAAAGTGTTGGCACGGGAAGTAGGAAGTGAAGTGCCTGGCGATGATAGGACGTTTTTCGCAAACGGATGACGATGACGTGCGAAGTGCCGTGGCTGTTTTTTTTTTCATTGCACGCAACCGGCATCATTCACACGCTGTTCCCGTGCTCCGTGAAGAAAACGAAATCAAAACAAACAACGTCTGCGGACGCTCGAGGGTTGTGAGCGAGGCGTGATCGTTAGGAAAAAATAAACACCCCCTACCGTCGTACAACTCCCACCCACGGAGTCAAGGCACAATGCACGACGTATTGTGGCACGCGACGGAACTGCCGATGACCCTTCGATTGTGGTTTATGGATATGTGGTACCCATGCTTTGTGCGTGTTAGTTTTGTCACCATAACGTACACTGCACCGTAACGGGACTGTTATGCTCCATCTTATGCTCATGAAGGTACCGCTCGGCTTCGACCTTGAGATGCACAACCTGATTAGAAGGCAGCGGCTGAAAATAACCGCATTTTATGTTTCATTTTCGCGGGCAACCACGAACGACGTTTAAAAGCTTCTCCAAGTTCTACGAGGAGAGCTTTAGAAAGCTTTCACAGAAAGCTCAGCGCGTGCACGAGGGCCTTTCTCAAGAAAGTTGAAAGACTTTCGTTGAGTCTGCAAGTAAGTGCTATGCTATTACTAGGATAAGATGTTTTTCCTGAGAATGTGTGGAAAAATATAGCACGATTTTCCTTCATTTATTTCCTCTCGAAGATTACTTTCGCACAACAAGTATCTAGACAAACGCTTCAAACATTTGACCTCATTCAACCATGCAGCGGAGTGCAACCATCCAGAATGAATCGTAATTACCATTATCCTGCAAATGCGTCAATGTTCAATTGCCTTCAATTGCTAGGTGCTCCCTGAAACCCAGTGGGAAATAAAAAGGGGAATATATGATATAATCATCATGCGTTTTGTGGGAGTTTTCGTTCAATCAAGGCTTATTTAACAAACATCCTGTGAAGTATGTCAAACAAACATCATCAGAAGTATGTCAAAAGTCAACGTCACTGCCTCATTCAAGGTTCAATTGCAGTTTAAAGATCATACCATTAGCTTAGTGGAACAAACAATTCTACAAGAAATCAACGAGATTTTTCGGGAGAGTAAGGACCAATTTCCAATCGAATAATTTCTTAGAAAACCTTGTTTGTGCAAATACACTTGATTGGACATTCGAGAATTAATCTCTTTGTAAAGCTTTCGCTTTAAAATCAGAGTTTCATCTACATTCTTTTTATGAGAAGTACCCTTCAGAGAAAAAAAAAAACAACCAGATTGCCGTTTGCACAAATTTTCCACGTAATCTTTTGTTTGCAAATGACAGCCGGTACGGGAAGGAGTTTTTCGCCGTTGTCGTCGTCGTCTATCAAAGGAATTTCCTACTGCCATTGGTCCCTCCTTTTTGCCTTCCACGATTTACGGTCAATCCTTGTGTGGCTCTGTTGCTCGAAAGTATGTAGCTGCGAAGTCTCGGATACGCTCGCGCGAGTGTGCCGTTAAGAAGGAGAACCCTCCCCTGATGGGAAGTTGATTATCAAAATCCGCTCCCATGATGGGACGCTGGATAACGGATTGCCGTGCTTCGGAATCAGTTTGAGATAATGTGGTTTTTTTAACTCCAACTGCTACACACACATACACACCGCCCCCTGCGTGTCGGCGCCCACGGAACACTGTGGGCGGTAACGCATAAATTGTGTCTGCAGTTTTCCGAATTGCATCCTGCCGAGGACCGTCGCTTCCTTTTTTTTCAATTTCCCGCCCGCTTTTCCTGGCCAGCGCATTATCGTTCGCCCTTCCAGCGGCGCTCGGTTGTGTGCCCTTTATGTAAACCTGCCCCGAAGGTGGGTAGTAGCAGCAGTATCCGTCCTCGGAAAAGGAAAGCAATTAGGCTTCCAGCAGCCAGACGCAGCGACGGCGTGCGGTTCTGCTGGTTGGCTGGTTTTCTCAACCTCTCGAGACCGACCCGGGGGGGTTTGGGAGTCGTTGGGAGATGGATGAAACAGGGGCAAAGAGCCGCAGGACGAGGGGGGTGAAAGTTTAGCGAGCGACGTCCGGGACACACCGGAAAGCCATACAAAGAAAGTCATTTTCACTAGAGCTCAAGGGGTAGCTCCACCACCAGGTTAACTACTTAAGGAGTGTATAACGTTCGCTTCGGAACCTCACCTTCCTTTTAACCTCTCTCTTTCTCTCTCACCTTCGCCCTCATAGGTGACACATAGGGCGGAAATATGTTACCCCACGGAAGGGACGGCATGGGGTGGCTGAGTTTAACTTCGCGATTTACAACGCCCATGTCCGGATGGGAGTTCCTCCCGCCTGCAACACACATCCGCTAGGGCGATGGAGAAACGCCAGAGTTCATAAGCATTCGGCAAAAGCTTCCATAAGACAAACCCCCCTGCCTACCCCACACACACACACACTCACACATGTCTCAATGTTTGGTTCTTGTTTATCTTAATTAAATTTGTGTTTAAGTTTGGCTTCCAACGCTCCGTGGATAAGCTTCGTGCCATACCATTTTCTCCGAAGGTGACGGTCTCGCGTAGGGCGCCCAAGGAGCAGATTGTGTAATCGAAGCTTAAACGTGTCCCGCTGCCGAAATGTGCTGACCGTGGCCGATCCGGAGGGTTGTGGCGGCATGCTGTTGGCATTTCGAGCAGTGCATTGAACCGGCACACAGGGTTGGATCGGCCGTTTCGGAACGATCACGTGCCATATGTGGATTGTTGTTTGGACAGAAGCGTGCGGAAAAGGCATCGTCAAGCCTAGGAAATGAAGCGCGCGCCGGAGGGGAAAAAATTGCTGAGCAATAACAGCCCGAGAAAGCGATGGCGCTAGGAAAAAGCTTTTTTATTATTTAACACATTCCATCCAGTGCGGATTCGCCTAGCGAGCCGTGTTCACTGCGACACCTCGCGAGAAGCTGACCGGAACATCTGCCGGAAATCATGGACTGACTTCCTTCGCACGTTGAACCGGGAGGATGCCCAATGGTGCTGAAAATCGTTCGGATGGTCAATGATAATGGTGTATTTTGCCCACTCCCACCGCCCCCTGCCGTGGTTGAGACAAGTGTCAATAGCTGTCTGTTCCGAGCGTCCCGTGCTCGGTCGGGAGAGAAAAAAAACGGAAACGAAATAAGAACAGTCATCTTCATCATCTCCGTTTGTAGTAGCGGTCCTGGTTTTGGGTGGCTTTTTTGCTCGCTTTGCCCGGACCATTTTCTGACCACCTAATGGCGTTCGATGCTGTCTCCTTTTGGGCGGAAAATCGTCACAAAGTGCTTGTTTTTCATGCTGTCCGATAAGGAGGAGAGAGAAAAAAACGGTGCAACTGTCCACTTTGCCGCTTCGTTATCACCTGCAAACGTTTGATGTGTACATAAATCAAACAAACTGCCAGCGCACGTCAAACTTTCTTTTAATATTGCCTCCCTTTCCACCTTTTAAAACTCACAAAACTCCTGCTCAAATCCAACCAATCAATCAATCAACAGTCAATCAAGCCGCAATTTCTGTGGAATCATTTAAGCTATTTATATTCTTCCAGCGTTACCTTTCCAGGGTCCGCAACGGAACAACAGCGTTTTTTAAATGTTTCGGGATGTTTTTCTCGTCCCGGTTGTCCCGCTGCAAATTACGTTATGGGAAAATTTATTCAAGCTGCTCCGTACGCTCGCAAAAATTTTAATACAAACAGTTCCGGAAAGAACAAAAAACAAAACGTAAATAACCGTCCCGGAAAGCAAAAACAAGGAAGCGAAACTCTCACACATTCTGTTTAATGTTTTTCTTCCGCATGTCCTTCCGGTTTCGAGCCCGGAAGACGGGACGGAGGGTATTTTCTCCGCTCGCTACATTAAGGACACATTCCTTTGCGCTTCTATTGGATAACTTTAGAAACATGTTGATGGTTTCGAGGCCAAATGTCAGCCGGGAGGAAAATACGCTCTGAAAAACAAGGCGGGTTCTCGTGAATCTCGTGACTTTTTTCTTTCTTGTTTTCAACTTCGTGCGAATTTGTTAAAGAGAAAAGCATTAACACCGGAATGGAGAAGTTTGGGACGGTGATTCGGGCACATCCTTGATGCGCCGTAACGAGTCGCATACGACGGATGAGACGCGCTGTCGCCGGTTGAGCTGATCCTCTTCCCGTTCCCTTGGTGGTGTTTTTTTTTTCGGTATATTTTTATTTCGTTTTAAGCACCAACGAGGTAGGCCTCCAATAACCTTCAGCACATCGTAAAATGGGCGATAAACGGCACCGCCGACAATGGTCTGCGGCGCACACCTTACAATAATATCTTTTCCAGCCGCAAAGAAATATGTGAGTGTGTGTGTGTGTGACCCATCCGGTGTACTTTTACACTGGCTTCAAAGTTGTTTGCATCATCGATCCCATGCCAGCTTTATGCTTCGAGCTACGATTTTTCGCCCCCCGATTTCTGCTGCCCCTCGAAGGCCAGCGTAGGCCAGTGGGAAACACATTTTAGTGCACCGTCAGCCCACCGCTCGCCCGCTGGCTTTTCCCGTGCTTATCTGGCTCGTTGATTTTCGCTTATCTCACCACCCGGTATCACCCTCCCCGGCCTTTGCGGAGCTTACTTTTTATTACTTACTTTACGGATCCCATTAGCTGCGTGAGTGTTGCTGCGTCTGCCTGGGAGGGGGGACAGCTGGGTGCGATGCGGGGAGAGACCGTTTTTAGACTATGATTTTAAATAGACTCGTCACGTCCGTAACAAACCGCGGATGGTGAGGATAATCTGTTTACTGCAGTTTGATAACATCGATCGACATCCCGAATTTGTCTAGTTTCGTACAATGTCGTCAATTAGATGCTATTCCCGAGAGGGGGAAAATTAGTAGGGAAAGGAAGGAATAATATGCAACTCTGAAAGTTTATTTAATTTTCATATTTTTTGGCAGCACAGTCAAGAAATGGTACAGCATTTTATAGCATAACGCCATTTTTTTTTTAATTTTCAACAAACCATTAATCATTATCCCTATAGTGGAGTGCTCGAGATTTGATAACTTATGGGATTTATGAATCCTAAATAGAGTTGAGAATTTTTTTAACAAAATGTGTATCCAATACTAAATGAAACATCAACGGCTCCGACTTCAACCTACTTGCATATAGTAACAGCATTTGTTTCATTTAATTCTCTTTGTTAAATTGTGTTGTAGTATTGTACAATTCACATAAGAACCATGCAACACATCAACTCACATAATCCTTAACGTCATATGTTTTATAAATACAATACTGTGCTAAAAGTATGCCATTGCATTTTTCTCCACCAAGGCAGCTTGCCTCCCTCTTGCCTCACTGATTTAAAGTCATTCAAATCTTGTCCTTCACAAAACTTTCCAGTTCCAGAAACTTTCGTTTTGAACAAAGGATTTCATTCAACTGTCGTCGGCGTCTGGTGTGAGGATTGTCAACTACTCAAAAGTAGTACTTCGCCCGTTTCGGGCGGCTGATGATTTTGGACACAAAACCCCCCCGCGTTTGCCCAAACGGATCCAATCCGACCGATGTCCGTATGGCTTCGTTTCGATTTGCGTCCCGGAGAGGTTTGGCTTTCTTTTCAATTTTTATCCACATTCATACGCCATCCCATCCCCAAATGGGTCCGTTACCCCGGGCCCCCACCCCCCAACCACACGCGTGCAAAACAATTCAATTGCCCAACGGCAGCAGAAAGCAACAGGAACCGAGAGGGTAAATTGTGAAAATATGCTAAGCCGATAGTGGATCGTAACATGGGGAAAGCCATTCCATAAAGCAGGAAAAAGGGATGATCAGAGCATGGGAGGGTAAGCAGCGGGGGGAGGGTTTTGTGGCCGGCCGCAGATACTTTGTTGTCCCACTGCGTTGCGGCTCCTGCTGCCATATTTCATACGAGAACGCCTTCCCCTTCGCATGGTCCGCGCGTGTTGCCCTATTTTAAAAGCTCTAGCCCTATGAGACTTGAATTTAAATTGGGTATCTTTTAGTTTCACTTCAGTGGCAAACCGTTGGGGATCCGGTTCGTGGGGGGGTCGGGAGGTAGAAGACTTGTGGTCACCGAACAAGTGGATCACTAAACAGGATATCGTCGTTGTCGTCGTTCTCGTCCACGTCGTCGTCGTCGTCGTCGTCGTCATCATCATCCGACTCGTTTGGGGCTCGAGCAGCCTTTCTGACCGCATCCGGGCTGGCCTGGGAGTTGAGGATGCGCCGCGGTGCGGCCACAAAACACCTTTTCGAGGAGGGTTTGTAAACGAAACGAATGTCTGCAAACAGGCGATACGACTGCACAAGCGCCACGACTCCCGGCGCTGGCCTACGCTGGCAGGGTGACTGCGACCGGCAGTCCCAATCGATAGGACACAGTAGCGACCGAATTGAGTGATACACTGCCACCGTGCAGCCCCGGGGCGTTAAATGAAGCCCCCGAGAACGGCATATCGCGTATGTGTGGGGGTATGTGTTTGTATGCCAGCTTCCCGGGTCGCCATCGTCAAACCAATCGACGTACGTGGCCCGAGAGCCCGTTGGGATTATATTGGGTAAACAACTGGGTTTACCGGAGGCTGGAAGGGTGCGGGACAACCAGGAACCACTCTGACAAATCGACGATCGAAAAGAGGAACTACAGCCGGTTTCAATTACTTTTTTTTCCTCAAGTGTATGTGTGTGTGTGTTAGGATGTGGTGTGCTTATGTGTGCTTTTGAGCTTTTGCAGGCGCATTCGTACGCCACGGTGTTTATGCAATTTGTGAAACCAATTAGATTTTTATTTCCTCTATTTCCACGGGCGGCAAATGAGGTTTATTTTGGACAAGGCGTGCTGCCAACGGGACTTTCGGCCGTATTGTTACATTTCCACATTGTCAAGCTCTAATCTATTTAATCGATAGCATTGCTGTCTAGCTGTGTGATGTTTTAATTATTCATTAACTTTCGGTGTCTAGTCGTTTCGCTAGCAAACTCCCAAGGTTAATTGATATTTCTTTTAGTTTTGATCCGAACAATCAGCTCATCTATTCATTACGCACTGTGTATTTATGTTAACCCGACAACTACTGCAGTTATAAAATATCAATTGAGCCTCTGCAATACATCAATTAGTACAACTAGAATTATTCATGCCGATGCCTGTATCTGATAATCAAACTGTTTAAATTAAATTAATAAACACATGTTTAGAAGATGAAAGAAAAACACAATTTTAAACACGATTCAAATGTATTGATTTTGAATTACTACAGACCCACTATGTTTCTAATGTTTGAATGAATAAAAACTGATTGCATGTGCATGATGTTGTTTTCCATTTACTATCAACCATTTACTATCTTGAAAGATAGGTTTTGAGATAAGACTCACAGCAAGTTGTTTTTTAGTAAATGACCAAAAACAAGTAATGATGCACCCAAGCAGAGAGCAAAAGGTGCTGAAAACTGATATTGTCACTAATATTTTTGAAGGATAAAAAGATCCTAATGCCATTAAGGTCTCACTGCCCAACCTTTTAACATCGTTACACTTATTATGTTTGAACTTGTGATACTTTGACAGTTACATAACAACGTACATCGTTCGACTCAATCCGGATGAAACAAGCATCTCGTTGAGTTATTACCGAAACGGTGCGCTAAGCATGCCGTCGAAGGAAGAGAAAAAACACAAGCCCATTAGGATAGAATTACCGGCTGAAAAGTCGCAGGATCGTTAGGTGCAGAAATTCGATCACGCCATTCGACGCCAAGCTACTTTTGCTCGCAAAAGCGCACCGTTCGTTGTACTTTCGTCTTGTGCCAAACTTTCGCTCACTTGCAAGATAAAACGTACGACCTGCCCTGCCCTCCGATAACCAGCGGCCGACGTTCGCCCCGTCGGGAAAACGGCACCAGCGCGCTGGGGAACTTGATGCTGGCCTTCGCTGTTTCAAATCCCACTCAAGTTCGGTGCCTTTTCGACCATCCGGTGGCCGGGCCGAAGGTAGTAATTTTCTTCGCTCCATTTTCGTCCCTTCGACCGACCTCGCACGGCGCCCATTTCATGCTTCCGTTGATCGCGCTCCAGGCTCCGGTATGCCCCCCCTCCGATCGCGTGTTTCCCCGGGAGAAGTGTTTGTTTGCTTTTATCGGCAATTTAATTCAATGCTCGCCGGCCTCTTCGACGCTCCGTGCCGGTCGTCGTGTCCGACATTCGACTTTCGAACCCACTGTTTTTACCCTCATCAACATCAAACCCAAGCAGGCCCAGTCCCCGTCACTCCCTACCCCCGCTACCCGGCCACCCCAGAGCCTTCATTTTCCCACATTTACTTCTCGTTACGCTTATTTACTCCAACTTCCTTGATTGCGCGAACTTTGAAGCGATCGTTGGTTGTAGGATGTTTTGCTTTAGTTTCCATTTCACGATGTTTTCCATTTTTCGTTTGTTTTTTTTTTATTTTGATGTTTTACCCTCAACCGAAAGCATGCCACGATCCTGGGGTTCAAGGATTAGCGCGGGCCCATCGTTTTTCTCGGTTTTCCCTTCTCATGGCCTTCTTTTTTTTTCTTTTTGGTTTTCGCCCCACACAATCTCCTTCATCTCGCGAATGATGGTAATTGTACAAGCCAATCGGCGAGAACCGTAATTCACACTCAGTGGCGATAATCGTCGCAAGGCCATTACTCAGATTCCGGAAGCGGGGAGCTTCAAAGGACGACCAGTCCAGGGGTGGTGAGGGGTTGCCAAAAAAAAGAAGGAACAATGTCTTCCAAAATGACTCCTAACCGTGGGTGCGATGCCCTGCGCGTTTCCCACGTCCTCGTTCTAATCCGGATTAGCGGCGACCGGATGCTGTCTGTCGTTGGGTCGTTGCCGATCCATTTGGCTGGCTGGCTGGCTGGAAATGCTCGCCAGCAACAGTTTGATGATGCATTTTCTCGACGGTTTTCTTTGCCTGCCGACAGAGTGAATTATGGTGACCGCCAGTCACAGCCTCGTGGCTTACATAAATTAACTCCCCGTTTTGGGTGTCCTGCCCTCGGGCACAGCATACTTACGCTTGCTACACCTTGGCGGGTGGCTCCGGGCATCGGAGGACATTCCTTGTCACACCCACACCCACACACACACACACGCGTGCACAGAGATACACCCTCCCTGGTTCGCACATCTTTTAACACATTGCCCAAAAATGGCGCATTTATTTGGCTTTCCCAACGCGTTACGCCAACGCCTCCGCCGTTCCGTCGTTCCATCGTCGTTCCGGGAAAAGTTGCTCGAAAGTTTTCACAATACACTTTTTCATTTAATCATGTAGGCGCCCACACCGCCCTCTCCCACCGTGCCGGTCTCGCATCGCTGGCCAGTGCAGCATTAGTATGCGCCACGCAGGAAACGAAAGAAACGAAGTCGCCCAACGCACGACGCCGTCTCGACCTCGATCCTCGTAAGCCACCTCGTAAGGGGAAACGTGTGGCGACGAACGACGTATGGAGGCAAAAGGAATCAATGAGCAGGCGAAATGGCAAGAAAGGTGGAAAAGTATGTTAAAGTAATTTATGGCAGTTTCTTCCATTAGCCTCCCGCTGTCTCGGCTTCCGGTGCCTTCGTTTCCTTACTCAATCATTCATGACAACAGGATGAAACGGGCGGGGTGGCGGCTAGAGGAACCGGACCGATCGGGTGCTGCTGGGTTTCGCTTTAATGCATTTCCTTTTCTGTAATACCATGTGCCGCCCTGCCGGTGGCTTACATGGTAAATGATTTTTGATTTTTCCTCATCCTTTTCCGCAGCAGGGAATCGATACGCGTGGACGGGAGCTCGCCGCCTGGTAGGGGTTTTAAAATGTCACCGACATTTGCCTTTGCTGCTGGCTGGCGACCCGTGAAGGTGTGCGCCCATGGACGAAGGATAGACAAATAAGACCCGGGCGCGATCCCCGGGTAGCGTTCCTTCGCTTTCGCTGCCGAAGCAAACGGTGGTGGTGTGGAAATTTATGGCGAAATTAAATTTAAAGGAAATATAAATTGTGCCACTTTTTCACCGATCTTGTAGACACACACACACACACACGCATACGAGCGTCAGGACATACCGCAAGAGAATTGGCACCGAGGAGTCAAGGGGGCAAACGTGGGGAAGCTTACTTGATAGGTTGAAATTAAAGAACGAAAAAAAAAAGAAATATGGTGGAAAACATATAAAACCATCATTTACCTCCAACGACATTCCCATAAAAATGTACCGTCACTTGTCTTCCATCGTAATGCATAAATAAATAAATAAACTAAATTAAATCATAAATAACTCGGTGAACGAACGAGAATGAAACAAATATAACGACCGAACGTGAGAAATAGGAGTTCAATTTGGAAGGAAAAACTCGCTCGAAGCGCTAAAAGTTAGAACCAGTTGTGAAATGCAGTTCGACTCAGCTCGTCAACTCTAAACTGCCACCGTTCATTATCGCTCCGTAGTCGTACACCTTCCCTTCTTATCGGCGGCGCTTCAGTTCGACAAGGGTGCGTTCGGAAAGGGCAAAAATCACTACCCAGATCCCCTCGCAGCCGAGCTGGACGATGGAGTATAAACATAAAACTAGACGAACGTTACTTTTACGGTCGCTCGCCAAGGATGCCAAAGCGCAAGTAGTACCTCGCACGTACTGACGCTCGTCTCAGTGCAGTCACTTTTCGCGTCACGTTCCACGCAGTGAAGGATGTGTATGTTTTGTCCCCACCCCCCCCACTCGGATTGGATCTTTTTGCTCCGGTTCTACAATTTCGCTAGAGAGTGTGTGATTTAGTTGTCGCGCACCAACTGCTTGGGAAGCACAAAAACAACGACGAAAACGGCAATCAGAAATCCTGCCCCCTCCACCTCCCCCAATCCTCACAATGCACCGTGCGTCCAATACGGAGAGTGTACACACACAAACGCAAAGCGGGTACTCCTGATGACAATACGTTCCGATCGTGCGCTGCGTGATATGACAAGTTTGAGTGATAAATGTGCGAAAGATTGTGAACCAAGTGACAGTCGTCGTCGCGGTGGCCTGCGGGTGGTGGTGGCTTGGGAAATCGTTGTGCCCGCGAGTTGATGAGGTACATGAGGCAGTGGAAAACCGACGCCGGCCACGATGGAGGCGCCTGGTGGCTGGTGTTATTGCTACACGATTCTGGCGAGCTTTTTGCAATTCTAGCGAATCGTGGCTGTTGACGGTTGGTGCTAAACATAACCTCACCGAGCGACCCGCAGGGGGGAGCTAAAAGGGGGAAGCGGGAAGACCGTACGGAAAGTGAACCTCGGTGGAACGAAGCTAGAAATATCTGTTCAGATAGCAATGGCAGATGAGGACGAATAATAAAGCGTTGCAAATGGGGGGGAAGCGATCGTGGGGGTGGTGCATACAAGGGATGCAAATAAAATATGAACAAGAACAATCGATACGTTAAGCACAGTCGGTTGCTCGGAGTGTAAATGCAGCCTGTGCAAGAAGTAGAACTTCCAACCGGATATTCTAAGTGCGAAACCGAGAGAGAAAGGGAGAGAGAGAATAATAAATAGCATGAGCATCGTTTGGAAAACAAAATAAACGAACGAACGAAGAACAACACAAGATCTAGTCTGGTGCTCCGTACAGGCGAGGTCCGAACAGCTCGAACCGAAGGCTCCACCGAAAAGCTGGATAATTGATAAAGTTGAGGATAATTAATTTCAACGTGCCGAAGGCTTCGCTAGCGGCTTAAAACCGTCGAGTGGATCGTGGGATGGAGGCAGGCTAAGCATAATACGATTCACTGAGGCCGAGAATGAAATAATATAAATTGTATATACTTACGTGCTGAAGCTGTTCGCCGGCGTGCCAAGTGCTTTCCGTCGGTGACGCTTTCGTCCGGATCGCTGCCTCAGGGCGTCAGTGATGAGGTATTGATTGGTGCTTTTTCAATATGCCAGCTCATTATTCCGGGCATTCCGGGAAATTAAGGCGAAATGAAGTGTAATCCGAATGGATCCACGGTGGCTCGGACTTGCCACTGTTTAGTTGTGTAGGTTGAGAAAGTCGCACCAGAAGCAGCGTGGTAAAGATTATTGGCCGGATTTCTGCCCTTATGTGCGGTTGAGTGTAGTTGTGCGCGTGTGTGTGTGTGTGTGTGTTTGTTTGTATTTATGTATGTTTTCTTTCCCTCGGAGGGAACATATTGTCGTCGACCTTTTTGCAACAAGTGAGCCCCCCGATAGGCCGCCGGCACAGGGGAAAATGGGAAAATCCGTACCCGGAAACCAGCTGCGCTCGTTTGCGGCCAGTATTTTTGCCAGCCACACTCCGCCCGGCTTGAGGCCGCCAGCGCGCCAAGGGTAGGGATTACAGGGTGGACGAACGAATCACGGCCCTTTTCGGTGGTGATGGGAAAATGGGAAAATGGAACGTGAAAGCAAGGAGCGTGAGCCCTTCGAGTTCGATCCGATATTGGAATTGGAACAACACGGTGTGCCGGTGGCATAGTTTGCTTTGTCAATATTTGGCACCCGAGCGGATTGGCCGCAGTTTATTGATGCCTCACCGAGCCATGCCCCCCCCCCCCCTGCATTCGCTATCGGGAAAATAAATTGAAGCGATACAATTCAATTGCGTTGTGCGGGGGGTTTTTTCGGCGCTGGACGTCACAATGTGTTGGCAAAGGTACCTCCGTACTGGACCTACCACCCCGTTGCTTCCTGTTTCCCCGGGGGGGTTTTGTTCCATCCGTCGCATCCGGCCGGGCGCCGAATTAGATCCAGGCGAGTGGAACCGAATTTGAAACAGTATAAAAATACACGGGTGAAAATATATACAGTTTCCACTCGGACACAAAGGGACGAGAAACAATACAACCAGCTCGTTGAATGCAGGCTCAAACTCGGTGCGCATAAAAGCCTTAAGGTCTGAACAAAATATAAAAAAAAATCTGACGCGAAGAGACCGGAAGAGCCTGTTTTTTCCATTCGTGTTTCGCTTCCACATCACACGAAACGCTGTCGGTAAACAAAATCACAAAAAATCATTAAAAACAGGATCACCATAGGCCAGGCAGCAGCTTTTGGGTAAGTGGTTTCAAAGCGTGTGGCTCTTTTCATCATTCCTGGTATTCCAGCAGGCCAGGCGTTTCGTGTGATGTCCGAATACACATCCCAGGAAGTGATGATGATGTAAAGCACACTTTAAAAGCTGGCCATTCTCCCCCCATTGCACCATAAAGCCTCCACGCGTGTCGCCGGATTACGCGTTGGATGAGCTGAAAAAGATGAAAAGCCCTTCAGCCGTAATCGTTATCGCCCATCGTCGACCGGTGGAGTGTTTAAGTGTGAGCCATTTTTGACTAACGCTTTCGCTCCTATCTTTCAGTTCGGGCGTTATCTTCAAAACCGGGCTCCACAACCATCGCTTTTGGGGGCATTTTGTTTTTCTAATTCACGCAAGTTTAAACATCCGTTCTTGGTGGTGGAAGCGAAACGTTCGCTAGGAACTTAAACGACAGAGTCGCACAAGTCACGGCCGGGGTCGGCTGGGACGGCGGTTTGACGGAAACGGCTCCCAGAAGAGTTTGAAGCCTGACATCATCGCAAAAGCAAAAACGCCGTCGTGTACGTTGACGTTTCGCTGCGGACGAAGTTTTTCGGCGTTGACGAAAACTGCAGCAACATCCTCGGTCGGCATTCCGTACGGCGCGGAGCGGGGCAAAAGCGGCAGCTTCCGAAAGTGAGCCAGTCTCCCCGCATCTCCACCGACTCCGCCGGCCACTCTGCCCGCCTGTCTGGATGCCCTCGAGGGCGCAGAGCTGCTTCCGGCAACTCGAGTCGTGTGAAAACGGTGTGCACTAGATACTTTTCTTGTACTTGTGCTGTCCCGCTCGGTTAGTTTTACCGCCGACCGCTTTTACGGTTTGTGTCACAACACTTTATGTGTCCGTGTGTGTGTGTGTGTGTATGTGTTGGGGAAGGAAGGGGAGAAAGCGGGACTACACGTTTCAATACCATCCCGCGTTACCGTGTGACAGTTTTCGGCCAGGTTTTGAGTAGTTTCCCTTTTTTTCATTCAGTTTCCTCCCCGTTTCTTTTCCGTTTACCCACTACTCGGCACTTCAACTTCGCACGAAACCAACCCGGCGAGTTTCCCGGGTGTCGGGGACTGGTGGACAATTTTCCGGTCCCCAACTTTGCGCAACACTTTCCACGAAGGTCCGTGTGCGGTTTCCCCGTGGCGTACGACTTCTCACGGATGGTGGGAGCAGCGGCACGGTGGGCGACGGACGGTTTGCGAAGGTCGTGATATTTCATTAAATTTGAAACGCTTTCCATGCCCTCCAAAGTCGGAGTTTTCCGGCTGAATCCGACCGGCTGAACCAGTGCCTTCCCGCAGTTGAGATTTGAAGAAACGAAACGGCAGAGGCAAACAAAAAAAGGACATTCCGTAAGACACCGCTCGGAACAAACAACAATCCGGACAAAACACAATCAACACTCATCAGCATCTTTCTCTCTCTACTTCTCTCTTGTCCTCCTTTCTTCCACTGAGTGTTTGTGATCTCAAGAGCCCTGTGCTTTCGTTCAGAGCTAAGAAGAAAGTAGAAGAACCGACTGCCGGTACGTTTTTAAAAGAGCAATATTTGTCCTTTTTCTAACGTACTTCCGGGCGCCTTCATATAGCATTCAAATTATGTCCTCCGTACTGAGAGCACTATGTTTCATTTGTGTACGTTCCTTGCCTCCGCATTCCGTTGGATTTGGGGATTACGGCCTTCGGTCGGCCGAGCAACAGGACGGGACAACCCCGGACAACATTCCGGACGGGGTTTATGTCTGGCGGCGTTTGAATTGGCTCCATCACCGCACAACTTGTTCTATCCGGTGCAGATAAAACCAAAAAAAAAACGGAAAAAAAATCAAATGGGGAAAGAATTTCCACCGTACCGTTGCTGGCTACAATATTATCCCGGAAAACTCGTTCACCCTTTGCTTACCGCAAATCCTTTCGCGAAGTATTTTCTTTTTTTGCTTTTCCTTGCCCCTTCCTTGAATATAAGTATTAAGTTTAACCCATTTTGTGCTTTCAACTCATCCACACACATACACACACACACACCCGAATACACCCGTCGAGTTCCTTGGTGGTAAACGGATCGGGTTTGTCGAATATCAGCCGTCAAATAGCTGTCGGAAAGATTGATCGATCGTGGGTTCATCGGGAGTCGGGCGCTTTTCCTGCATCGATGGTGCAACAAAATTGACGATGAACAGAGGAAGTTCGGCCACGGGGGAGGAGGAGGAGGAGGAGGAGAAAGGAGGTGGAAGAAATTTGTGAACTGCAAAACGGTGGATGCAACCCAGATGCACCGCGGGTCGAACTTTTCCACTGATGAGTTTCCGAACCCGAACCGAAAGCAACATGAACTCCATCGAGTGGCGTCGGTTAAGGGCCTCAGCTCAATGTGTATGTGTGTGTGTGTGTGTGTGTGTTTGGGTTGGGAAAGAAAGTTTTTAAAATCAAAAGACCCTTCGGGAGTGTGGTTGCGCTTTTCGCCCGCCTTCAGTCCACCACCACCTCATTCCCCATTACGAACCGATTGCTTGGTGCATTCGCGCTTGTGAACGTTTTTCCCCGAGCTTGATCGACTAGGATATTTCCCAGGAGTCTAATCAAGCCGGAACATTCATTGGGTGAGTTGCTATCGTTTTTCTTTACCTTTTTTTTCCAGTTGGTTTTGTTTCCGTTTATGCACGGATGCCTTTTTGGTTGTTTTTGTTTGATCAACTCGTCTACTTCCAATCTCCATCAAGCCACACATACACACACACATTTCTCGGTCGCGCTTTCACTCCGTCCCTTACTGATCCTTTCCAGTTCCAATTAATACGTCGTCGAAATCAGCACCATTCGCCCGTTCTTGCTGATTCAACGACTTGTTGAGGATGGCTCCAAACGCCCCAAATAAACTCCCTCCTCCGTTCGCACTTTCACCCGACGGTGAAAACTGATGGAAAATCGCAGCGCCTTGTGGCGACGTGCTGGTGTTTGAATTTTCCGCACAATAGCATCGCGGTACGAAATGACGCGCGCCCGAACCGCATGTACCGGTGGTTGTTAGGTTTTTCTTTTGGTGCTTTGTTCGAGAGGGTAATTATAAATTATTCAAAGAACACTGGTTTCTCCCGCCTGCTAGTGCTCAGCTGGAAAAGCGCCCCGTCGCCGCGTGTGTTTGCTCGCACCGGGCGCCGCGGTGGAAGTGTATTAATAAAAACGCCTCAAATCGGGAAAACTCGCCTGATGCCCGAATAAACGAGCGCAAAACCATAATGAACACGCCCGCCGGTGTTTTCCTCGCGCGCGCTGGGCAAAGGAAAACGGGCAAAACCACCCGCCAAGATGGCGGTACGTTAGCTGGTGATAATGATCATGGTTTTTCCCCCACCCGCGGGCGGGCACCCGTTCTCTCACCCGCCCGTAACTAGTTCAGGGCGGACCGAGCCCGCCCGTTGCGGGGTCGATTATTCCGCGAGGAGTTTTAATGGGAATTGTTTGTGAAGATGATTATGACCAGAAGCCCCGCGGCCACCCGGGGGGGAGGTGCGGAACCGTGGGAAGCTGCCGGGGCCGTGCATCGCCGAAGAAAATGGTGAACGCAAAATCCGGGGCTTGCGAAAGGATCGCAGAAACTGGTTCGGACTACATTTCAATGGAACGGATTTTCACGACACGGCAGCGACATTTTCCTTTTTACCGAGCGTTTGGTGAAGCATGCCCTTCCGGGCGGTGGGACGATGTGGGCATAAAGGGAGCATATTTCAACGCCTCGGCGTAAGCTTATCCATTGTCTATGCTGGCGCACAATAATGAGCCAGAAGGATAATGGGCAGCTCGAAGATTACACCGTACATCATCGGATGCGCCAAAGGTAATTGAAACCGAAAAAGGACAAACGCATCAACAAGCTTGCCATTGACAAACGGTGCCCCATTGGAAGGTCGGAATAATTTGATTACACTTTTCACCGTCCATTTGTTAAGCGAAATAAGAGCAAACGCACAGAAAGACGGAAAACTGCCCGCGGAGGTCAAAGGAAGGGCAAAGCTGGCGGCCGGCGAGGTCTGGGGTCTAGTCAAAACACCTGAACTGTGACGGTTGATTTCGGAAGGACCCGAAAAGATCGAGCCACTTTCCACGAAAAGCCATTGCACAAACATTGCGTCGGCGTCGGGTCGGGTGCGGGTTGGAAAAACAGTTCCAACCGCGAGCCACGGACCGGGGTTTTCGGTGTCTTATTGTCTTTCGTAATGGAATTTATGGAGTGTGTAAAGACCACTTTCCATTGCCGTCCGACAGCGGCTCAAAGATGAAGATGTATTTAATTATGAAACAGAAGCACCCGTCGAGCTGAAGCTTTTGCCTATGGGCTCCCTTTTTTCGGTCCAAAATTTTCTCGTAACTCTTGCTTCGATTTAGTTTCGTTTGAAATTTTCTCGGAAAGTTAAATTTGACCCAACATTGAAGCTATTTTGGTTAGCGCAATGAAGCGTTACGCACGCAAATTCCGCAAACGAGCGCAAACCAGACGTCACCAAAAGTAATAGGTTTATCGTCATCGACAATATGTGGCCCGGTGGAAGCGAAGCGTACCGAGTGTAATTCGCTCGCAATCGAGGTTACAATATGCGACCAAATTTACCATTCCGGCATACAAATCATGGTCCGGGTAAAGAATGCATCTTTCTTTTCTTGCCCCGTGCGCAAACACTCCATCCGAAGCAAAACCGGATGGGGTCGCAGTTTTACGAGCGACGCGTCGGGCGTTTTATGGATAGTGAAAGTGTACCGATGCTCCGGGGGTCGTCGGGAGTGGAGGTGGAGAAGAGAAATAAAGGAAACACCGACCCAACCCAGTCCAACGAGACCTTCAAATGGGCAAACCATCTTGACCCGTCCCTTGAAATGGCGCATGTTTGACACGCGGCGAGCGGCAAAAGATGGGCAAATTATTGCCTTCGGTATTCCGCAGGAACGTGCTTCGGTGGGAATTGGTGTCTGCTTGGCCCGGTGCCGGTACCATCTCGCTCGCCCGTTCCACTTTGTGCCACGGGGAAACGGGGCCCGGGTGGAAACCGCAGCTTGAAGTGGAAATTTTACCGCCCTCGCGCCAAAGTGCCTACCGCGGGCGAGGCGTCGTCGAGTGTTTGGGAAAACAACCCCACAAGAGCCGGCGGTGAGCGACGATGGCTCGCTCGCAAATCATCTGCGTCATCTACGGGAAATGGTTGCGACTGCCTGACCCCCTCGTTGCTGCCCACCCGACGGGACGTTGGGTGAAATGTAAATTAAACATTCAACATTGATGGTTTTGACAGGTTCACTTCCCGAGTCCCGCGCACGACTGCTGCGAGAGCCAGCGGGAAAACCTCAATCCGGCCGGGGCTGCAGTTCTCGGCGGTTCTTCTTGACAACTCCCGTCATCTCGTTGCGCGTTGCGCGATGTATCTTGGGCGAAAGATTTTATGCATGCTACCGAAAAGTTCGGGAGGGCTTCGGAAACAACAAAAAAACCCCAACCACGCCCGGCGTACGATGGCACATTAGGGGGGCTTTATGATTATGTGTTTACATTTACACAACGAGCTTATCTCTTTATTTGATGGGACCGCGATTTTCCTATCGCGACGACTGCAGCAAACGGCTTCGTGGCGCGACGTGACACGGGCACGTCACTTTTGGCCAGAGCGGCGGGCTCGCGATCCGATGGGAATTAGCATAATTTACGAGCGTCACAGTCACGGGCATGCCTCCATTATGCATGATCCCTCTTCGCTCCCCCCCCCCCCTTCGAGTGTGGCCCGCGAACTGCACTTGGCGCGGCTGGGCATGTCATTCTACACCCTACAACGATAGTTTTCTTTCCGCAGCCGCGTGTCGTTAACATGCCGTTCTGCGGAATAAATTTAGAAGTTGCTTTTATACCCCCGTTTGGAGCATTTTGAAACAGCACTAGTTTAATGTGCGGCTCGAACGACAAAAACCGGTTCGAACGAGAAGACTATCGATTCATGGCGAGGGATTTGAAAGAGGATGCAAGAACGGATAAAGAGATAAAAACACACACACGCGTGCGAGCTCCGGGACGAGTTGTTTGCGCTTCAGTTCGGTAACATTTCAAACAAATCAAAACAATCGATCCTACATACAGAACATGCAAGCAAAAAAATGAAGCAGTTGCGAAAGGAGTAGGAGAAAATCTAACGAGGAAAAACAAGGGCTCCCGAGTTCGCTAGAAGAAAAAGATATGCTCGCTAATGCAGAAGAAATGAAAACACACTTCCCGATCCGCTTCCGTGCAAAAGGGGTGGGCTGCATACAGATGCGGGGACATGCGAGCCACCCGAACGGGCGCATAAAGGTGCTTTTCTTTTCCGTCTCTCCAAAGCCCCTCCCGAAACACACTCTCGAATGAGTGGGGTGATGACGGAGCGTGGAAAAACGTGTACCATAACACTCACAGTGCGCGGCCAAATCTTTGCCTTAGTGACGGGGCACAAAACAAAACGCCGCTTTCCCACGGAAGCGAGGAGAAGAAGAAAATCAAACCAACAAGGTGAACAAGTTCAGTGTGGGGGATGGGGAGGGCTAGGGACCGCCAGGTGGCAAGGGCAGAGGGCGCTATATTTCTTGATTTTTCGGAAACAACAAGTGATTGTAGGCACGTGAAGAGAGTAAATATGCTAGTTTTTCCGGCCGGGCCTCATCGAGCTTAGCGGTTGTTGGCGTTGGAATCGAGCATGCCGGGCGAATGTGGAAAAACAGACACACCCACACTCACACACACAAAACACACACACACACACACACACACACACACACAATTGGCATAAGACGGAAAAAGGCTTTCTTTGAGCCGTTCCATCGAACGTCCTAACTGGGTGGAAATGGGGCGCAGAAAGGAGTGACAAGCAACGTGGGAAAGCGATTGCATGGAACAGATTTTCCACCTCGGTTTGCTCTTTTCTGTTCTTTCTTGCGTTTGTTTGTGTGCGCGTCTTCTACATCCTGCGCCTGCAAATCCGTGTAAGCATTGTCTTAAAGGCAGCGAGAGACAAACGAGGATGTATGGGCGCCACAATGCGGGTGCGCTTACCATTTTCCTTTTCTGGGCGAAACTTTAGAGCCTCCCTGCTTATCTCGCGCGTTTCGATCCATTTCCCCTGCCCTTTTCGGCAAACCCATCCTCCGTCCCAAAAAAAACTTTGATGAAGAAAAGTGTTGCAGCTTCCGCCTGTTGATGGTTTGGATCAGCTGCGTGGAGAAAAAGTGAAAAGTAAGGCAAAATAAAACACCCTCGCCCTCCCCCCCCCCCCCACTCCCCTTCGCCCCCGGTTTTGGATAATGCGAAAGTTTTCGCCCTGCCTCAGCACCACTTTGTAGGCCGGCGCCGCGGGAAACCGATACTTTGAAGTGTGGGTGGGTTTTGAGGGGGGTAGAGCGCGGGAAAACTTGCTTCCGGGAAGGAAGGATGACTCTAGTGGCTCATTCGCGCTTGGTTCTCCATGTTTTCCATGGCTTGATCGTTCTTTAGGTGTGTGTGAAAACAAGCAACCCTGTCTGTTGGGACGGAAAAGTTGTCCCACCGATTCCCGGCCCCCGGGGGTTTGTTTTCCCGGTGCGGCGAGCGAAAATCAATGAACGTAGTCTCCCACTGGCACTTCTTAAAACCCCATTCTTCGCTCTAGGGCCGGCGGGAAATTGAATGATTCACTTGAAGTGGACGCCCCGAGTGTTCCCGAAATTCGATTATTTCTTCTCCCGGAACCTGTGCGCCCCAACGAGGCCTCAGGCCTTCAGATTTCCCTCCCCCAATGCGCACCACTGCTCGTTCGCTTTTCATAGGCGTGCCTCTTGATTTTTATCTGTCGATTTGTCTAACCATTTGTAAGGTAATACTTTGATTTATAATTCAACGTAGCAATTTTCGAATCCTTTTCACCAGGAAAACCAGTTGACGATCCCGAAGATGAGGAGACGGTTTAACGTTGAATCAATCCATCCATGTTCAGAACCAGTTTGCAGCCGAGAGCTCCTATTTCGATGTGAACATAATCCGGTACAAATCTCGGCCTGGGCCTCAACAAATCTTAGCCCCTCCCAACAGGGGAAGATGGATTGGATTGGAAGAAAAGCGCGGATGAAGATAATATCTTTCGTTTGGTGATCCGCTTATCCAAGTGCCTCGCCGAAGATTAACTCCACGAAACAGTCGAAGGCATTTCCACCACAAAATAATTTCAATGAAACTTGAAAGTGCCGAAGAGGTGGAGGTGTTAATCAGCTAAATACTAACTATTCAATTGTTTAACATATCTGCGGAACATAACATTCATAATGGGGAAAATCGATTGTTTCTTCCGGCACCGAGATTCCAATCGTTAGCAAGAAAGTTTCTCCAAGGAATCATTATGTATCGCATCACTTCCGCCGACGGGGAAACTTTATCTCGGCCATGCAGAACAATTCCACCGCAAAACAGTGGCAGATAATCTCGAGTCATTTGCAGCGATGGGTAAAGTGCTTCGTCAGGTCCCTGTGCTGGCTTTTCCGTACAAAGCTTTTCCGTATGAACGTTCCCCTGCCGGTCCCCCAACGGGAGAAGAAGTCTCCAGTTGCTCCACTGAGAGACCCCAATTACGGCTCCATTTCCAACCGGCACACAATGAACAGCCCGAACGCGCTCGCTCGGCCAGCAGGAGTCCCTAAAGTAGGTGGCAGCAGTGGAAAGTTTTTAATTAGGAACGCTAACATTCAGTCACGCCTTCACTCTTCGGTCAGCCGACACCGCTCCCCAAAGAAGAGCGAGGATTTTCGAAAGACTTTTTGGGGTTTTCATAATTTCGGCACACCGAGCACAAATTGAGTGATAATTGCCGATAATTCGAAAAACTTTCCCAAGCCCTTCCGGGGGGAGGGCCGTCCCTTTTCTCGAACCGAATGCGCCGGCTAAAGTGGGCAGGAAAAACTTCGATAACTTGTGACAGTGTACACTTATACTTTTCTCCCTTTTTGCTTTTCCCCGCCTTGGGGAACCCTTCGGAAGGAAGCCGGAACGGGAAGCTTGCGATTCGATTGATTAACAGTTGAACATACTTTTCCCTTGCAAGCAATCTCTAGTGAGCTTGTTTTCAAATAATTCCCCGACTGCGGCTTTCTCGCTCGCAAACCCTATCGCCCAAATCAAATAACTTTGCTGCTGCGGAGTTTAATGTCTCGGAATAAAATGCAACACCACAGAACGGTCCCTGAAACCGCTGGCCAGATTTAACTCTGCAGCAGCACGGGTTTAGGGATGCCATAAACATAAAACGATTTTCCTCGCGCCGGTTAAAGCACCGTTCCCGGTTGAAACACCCCGACGGTGTTGCTTCGTCGACCGAGATGGGGGCCGGCACTCGGTGGAATTGATACGGACGGCATGGCACCGTTTGCACTCTTGGAGGTTATTATGTGCTAGGCAAATAATAATCTTGATGGCAAACTGAAACGGCGATGCAACTGGTCGCCCTTTGAATGAACCGGCCTGGGGAAACTCTGGTATGTGTGAAGAAAAGCTTGCTTGGGTCCTGATGAGGATTGTAGAAAGAAGACACGTTTGATATGAGTAATTCCCAGGAAACAGATATGCTTTAGCGCAAACCATCGCCGGGCTGGATAAATATGGTTCGCCACGTTCCTTTACGAGCTACTGCACTCTTGCGATAAATAAACATATTCTCATATTAAGCTCGCAATTATAGTTATTATAATTCCGCAAGCTCGTTGCAGAGCTCATCTCAATAACTCTTAGCGTAGTCACTGGCGGAAAAACGAATGCGCCGGGAAGTGAAATCCCTTGTTCAGTCATTCCACTGTCCCAAGCTGCTATTAATAAACTGTACTTTTGGCACTCTTCTGCAAAACTCCAAAAAAGCCGTATGTAAAAAAAAAACAACTAAAGTACACTGACTAAATAACTTCCCGAAAGTTGTTCGACGCGGGCACGCGTTAGAATAAAACAAAAAAAAATAAAGAAAAACCCGTTACCATAATGTTACAGATAAACGGAATGTACTCTCGCGATGGCGCGATGGTTCCCTGCAGAGGGAAAAGTTTTACGGGGAATTACATTTTTATTTCCCCACCGGCGACAGCACACGGTGAGCCGACGGGGCCATGGAGAGAGGGGAAGGGGGGGCGGAGTGCGAAGTTAAAGTTCAACTCCCAAGACTCCACTTTCGGAATGAGCCACAAAAACACTTCTTTATCCAATCTTAACGAAGTTTGCCGCGTCCTGCCGCGTGTTGTTTTTACAATTGTGACTATAAGCAAATGGCGGAGGAGGAGGAAAGGGAGGTAGAGAACAGGAGGAAAGGCTGCTTTTAGAATGGGAAAATGGAAAAACATCCTCCTCCCCCTCTTCGCAAGCCGCTCACCGGGAAGATTGGGTGGAGGAAAACTTTTTCCCATATGCGAGCTTTCGTTCCACTTTTACCTGGTGAATCATTTTCCCACCGACGTCCGTGGCCCGAGGGCGTTTTCTTGGAGCCGTATGTCGTGTGTTTTGCTTGCTTACGGACGGAAAATAATGTCCCCGCGTGCGATGACGTCCCTCTCTTCCTCCCCTCTAGCTTTCTCGTCCACGGTACGTTTTGTAGGATAGTTTTCCATCGCACACATATTTTAGCACGCCTCAGCAGGCGCCGCCCGACGAGCTGTTGCTTCTTGCGCCCAAGGTGTCCATAGTTTGGATGTCTTCGCTACGACAAACACTGCATCAGCCGTTTCGCCTCGGTACGAGGACGGGCTAGTAACACGGGATCAAATGCGATTAAAACCCATGTTTCCAAACCGTTTTTTCCGAAGATTTACACTCTCTTTTCCCGTTCCCGTTCCACTGGTTCCAAGCGACTTCTATTTTCTTACGATAGATACGATTGAATGGTCCGGAAAATTTGCACCAACGCACACACACACACACTGGCTGATGAGACGGAGGATGTTTGCACCAAGGGTAAGCTGGGGTGTTTTTTTTTTCCCCCATTTGTGCTTCTTATGTGTTTGTTTGGTACGGACGAAACGAACAGAAACACACTGAATCCGGCCTTTGTGTCCCTTAACGGCTTAACGATCGGAAAAGTTCCGGAAAGAAAGCTAAAAAGAAAACAGTCGACCGATGTCGGTCCGGAGACGAAATCACTTACCGTAACGTCCTTTAGTTTAAGCAACGCTGGCGCAAGCAAGATGGCGGCTCTGCGGGGCAGTAAAGTGTTGGATAATAATTGTTTATTAGTGTGTGCTTCATACGTTTCACTTTATCGGGGCACCGTAAACTTTTTCCCCATTGTCGTTTGTCGTTTTGCTTTTTCCTGCTGCTGCAGCACAACTCTAAACCAAGTGGAGATAATCCCGTGGAACAAAGAAACCCATGTTTGCAGAGTAAAATGGGATGGACTTCTGGAAGCGTTGACCAGGAGGGTAAAGAAAAACGGCGCCCGGGTTCCGAAATGCTCACGAGCCCATCCATCAACAACATGCCGGGTGGGTGTCGAAAATGGAGTAGCCCTCTCCGGAATTAAACCCAAGCGAAGCGTAACGCAGCGCAGCATTAAATTAATATTAGGCACTTGAGCCTGCCCGAAAAGGGCTTGCAGGACGGAGTTAAATTAAATAACAAAAAAAAAAAGGGAGCAAAGAAACGAAACGCAACGATTACTGTGAGCAAAAAGTGTTGTGGAAATTAACCAGTTCATCCGATGTCCGTTGATGGGGAACCTTTGTCTCGTGACGCACCGCAGAGGAATTGCTGCTGTCCGCACCGCAACCAACGGAAGGATACCTGGGGGGGATGTTTCCATGTCATCGATGTGGCCAGGTACCTATTCCATTCGCTCACACACACACATACACCGCACAGGAAAAACGGAGAGGAAAGCACGCGGTGGTTGATGAAATAAAAAACGAGCCAAATTAAATTACTGCTCACCTAAGCATTAGGATTTATGGGCCAGCAAGGGTTTGTAGGTGCCCCTAACGGCGATGACGACGACTTCGAGTGCCAAGAGCAGTGTTTGCAACCGAGCGGAAAACTGCCAAAGACGCACCAGACCTTCCGAAAACGGAAACGGTGGGGTGTCGGTGATGAACTTCACCTTTCAGTTTGGAAAATAGGAGAAAGTGTGCGAGGTGAAACAGGAAGCAAGATGGCGAAATACAAAATACGCGCCAACGGGGAGGGGGGCCAATAAAGCAGAACTTACTTAATAAATGAACATTACTTTCCATTTGTGGGGAAGGGCGTTTCGCAGGTAGCGCACGCCAATGATGGATGGCCGAGGGCAACGCTAACAAGCCGGCTCGAGGGGCGCCAGAATTAATGGTCCAGTACGTTCTGATTAATTTCCAATCAGACTAATCCAGGGCTCCAGAAGATGGGATCGGGATTTCCCGGGACTTTCCCCCTTCCCCGCCCCACACGCGTCGGAAGTGGAGGAATTGAGTGTGAAAGAACCCACGCGGCCCAACCCCGACGAGGCAACTTGGTAGAAAAGACAAAGAGTCCCCCTTTCGGGCGCCACCGCCGCCCCAGCCGCGGCCGACACAAAACACATCCTGCACCATGAGCGAATTAATCTTGGCTTCGCCTTTCACCCGAAAAGCTAGAGCGGTCGGTGATGTAACCGCTTGATAATGGGCTTCCCGCAGCAGGGTTTGCTGCCGAGAAGCACACTAATCGAGCACGATAATACGCACAATTTTGGATCATTTGTGAGCGCAAGGGAGGGGGGCGAAGTTTGGCGGGGGCGCGCGCGCGCGCCGGAAATGGACCATCCTTCGATACATCCTCCATCCTCCTCCTCGTTCCGAGCGAGCGGTGCGGTGTGTCTTTTGTGTGGCGCAAAAAAAGGCTATCAATCCTGGACGACGAGTTGTTCGTCGAGGCTGGCAGGCACCCGCAGGATCGATTTTTGCAATCTACTCCTAATGGGAGTAGCATGCCATGGCTTTTTTGGGAGCGAGCTGCCGAATGAAGCCTAGGAAAAGCTAGGCCAGCTGGGGTTTTTTTCACGTCTGTTTGGCCGTTGTCGTTCGTTTGGCTCCGCAACTGAGCTCGCAGTCGTCGAGTGCAGGGGGGCTTCCCGGGGTGGGGGAGGCAGAAACCCCTCCAAAGAAAGACCATTTACTGGTAAATGGTTTCCTCACCTACCTTTGGGCCCCTTCCCCCTCCGGAAGTCTCTTTTCTCTCGGTCCCTGCGATGGGGTTGATTGGAAAACTGTTGAGCGAGAGGGAGTGTACGGGTTTTTCCTCCTGTAGGTTTTTACACCCCGGCACCCGCTCAGGCTTCCTACAGCACAAATGAGCTTCAGCATAAAAGTAAATCTATTTTTTGTTTTTGCAGATACTGCAACAAACGACCTCCCCCGGGATGGGTTGGGAAGCGAGCTGGAAGGTGATGAAAATGCGAAGCCACAGTGTCAGAGCCAGCAGCTGAAGGCAGGAAGTACGCAGCACAACGTACGCTCGAAGTGTGTGTGTGTGTGACCGACTAGACCACAATTAATCACGAGCACAAGGTGTTTATGTCAGACCGATGAGCAGCTCCAGATGCGCCTCGACCGCAAGCCTGGCATGCCGATAGTGCTGAAAACATCGTCATCATCATCGTCCTTGTCGTCGTCCTCGTCGTCGTCGTCGTCGTCGTACGTGTGTACATGTTGCAGTTGCAACCCAGCGGCTCCTTCGAGTGCATTCTTCCACTCACCACGAGGCGCTGCGACGATGCTGGCTTATGGGTACACGACCCTCGAGCAGCGTTTGAATAATGTCCCCCGCCCGTCGGCGAAGGGACGGCGTTTGATTACACGCGCACGGAAATGAACTACTCACGGGCGTGGTTCGGCCCCTTATCGCTGGCAACCAGTCGCCACCAAGCGAGCCGAAAAGCAAAAGGAAACCCCCCGGCGGTAAGTTGCCTTCGCACGCTCAATATGTTCGCCCGACCAACAGGTTCAGCTGGCAACCCTTGGGCGCGCGAAGACGGCGGAAGAAGGTTTGAATCGGGGGAAAAAAGGACCCGACCGGATACTCGAGTGGGGTCATCGGCAAGTCGTTCATCAGCTTACGCCCGAAACCGGAGCCCGCCGGCGGAGGCATACCACACGCTTCACTAGGCTTTTCCGAGAACCTCGATCAATCCCAGCGTCGGCCGAAAACCGACACCGGGAGTGAGGTGACTTTCTTTTTGTCTTTCAATGCGAGCGGCGATATTGGAATTTCGGTGCGTGGTTGGTCCCGCCCCGGGAGCACCTTCCACGGTGGCATCTTGCGAACGCCCAGGAAAACCCCCTAAGAACGATCGGCAGGAAAGAAAAAAAGACAGAAAGCTAACCCCTGAGTCACAGGCCGTCGTCGTCGTGGAAGCGGGAGCGTTTCGAATGGAAACCAATTGTGAGGATTAGTATCAACCTGCTCTGAATTGGAAATTTATCTCTCGCTCGGGCACAACGATCGGGCGACGGCGGAAGGGACCGATGGGAGGGGAGGCCGGACCACCCGCACCCGTTACACCCGACTGAGCTTTGCATACATTCCGAACTTCCGAACTACTTACTATTCCATCCTTTCTAGCTCGCCAGTTCGCCGAACATTGTCCCGGATGAGTGTTCAGCAGCCCGGGGAAAGTCGGCAAAATCGGCCACCGGTTTGAGCTGCCGAAATGCCACAACCACACACACACACACACATACATCCAACTCGACGAGGGTCATCATCGGGGCTCGGCACGACGGAAACCAAGAACCCGGGCAAGAGGCGTTGGGTTTCTTTCAGAAAGTGTCACCCGTAAATTTGATTTAGAAAGTTGCCGTCCCGGAGTTGGATGATACTTTTTCGCCGGATGCGATGGAAAGGGGAGGGGTGCCGACCGAGGGAAAGACTTTCCACGAAAGTTAAAAGTCATGGTGAGTGTCCCGGTCCGAGTTTTTGGCGGACAGGCGACCCCGCTGGGCGACACGATTGGTTGAAATGTTTTCACACGTCCACATCAGGACGCCGACAGCGGAGGACAGTTTAAAAGACAGTAACGGAGGGAAACAATGAGCTGAATTAAACATGATCCCCGAGGCGCGTTGGTCGTGCTGGGGCACGGCAGGGGCTCGCCGGGCCGGGAAGTCCTTTACGTGTTACAGCAGAGCTTATGCCACTCGGATCAACCGTTGGAGGACGCATTAACGAAATGGAGCTTTTAATGGAACCACTCCTTTCCGTGGCGACAAAAACCGATTACTTGTGTTCGCCATTGTGCAACCGTGTTTGTCTATTTTACTACTTTTTGCAGCATGTTTTTTTTAAATAACCAATCGCATACATCACACGGACAAGTGCGTCAAGCGATTGCACGCGGACACATTTGCATTCGCTAATAGAATAAATTTCCGATGGGACACAATTAGAACGACAAAAAAACGTTAATTAAAAACTGAACAAGAGTAAACAAACACCGGAAGGCGTTCATGCACGTCATGTTTGACGTAGCAAAATAACGCGACGATAAGCGACGTGTCGAATAAAAAAAAACCCCTTTGACAGTCTGTCTACTTTGATCCCAGCAAATGTGAAGACAAAGGACTTATCGGATAAGCCGGTCGGATTTTGGCGGCTTCCAACCCGCGAACCACAAATCGGAGTAGAGAAGAAAAAACAACTTTACGATCACAAAAATGCGAGGGAAGAAAGGAAAAGCCAGAGAAAAAAAATGTACATCAACCCCTTCCAGCGAAACCAATCTCGCTGCCAAAAGTAACCACCATAAAAAGAGGGAAAAGAAACAGCGCCTAGAGGCCACATAAATTTTGCGCCAAATCGATGCCTATGTATCTACTATTTGGAGAGCATTGCGAAGCAAACCCCCTCTCGTATGGTTGCTGCTCCGTGAAATTTATTTCTTGTTTAACTTCTTCCCTCTCGATACGGGATGGATGATTTCATTCGGTTTTCCCCCGAAATGCCTCCGGCTATGGACGATAGCGACACATACACACACGATATCGCCCACGTTTGTCTCGGCAGCAATCGACGCATGGAACGCAATCGAAGCGCAAGGAGTTGCTCGCCTCCCCCAAAGGGCCAAGAACACACTCAATCCTTACGACAGCGACGGTGATGACTGGCACCGGCACCGGGATGACACATACAACGGTACGCCCGGGCAGAAATCGGTGGGATTCCGGTGTCACGGTTCCGGAGAATGGGTAGGAATTTCATTGATTTCGATATTGCCGGATGTCCATTTGCTGTCATCGGAATCGTTTCCGTTGTTCCTTTTTTCTGCGCCAGCGTTTTGTTCTTTTCTAGTAACGTATGTATGGTTTGCTGGCTTTTTGCGAAGCGTACGACTTTCTCAAATGCTCCCGAAAGCGAATGTCCCACGCTGTGGTGTTGAAAAAGGGAACGTATTCCAACCGGCCGGCGAAGATTAGCCACTAAAGACCACTCGGATTGGTTTCTGGTGTATGTTACATTCTACGCTGGCTACGACGTCCCAGCCATAGGACGGACCAGAGATGTACGTAGAAGATGTTTTTTTTAACTCTCGTTCTTTCGTTTCATATGTTGTTTTGTTAACGAAACCCTGAACAGTATACTTTTACCACGCTTTTAGTTCTTTCAAAAATATTCAATTCTTATAAAAATATCCAATGTCATTCTTGGTTGTTGGTTCATGTCTTTTATTTGTCGTTGTTCGCTTCGTGTAAGATCGCAGGTATCTTTTGGGTGTGTGTGTGGGTGTATGTATGTGTCCTTTACCATACGAATTTACACGTGTATAGGTAGATCTATTGGAATGTTTTACACTTTCTCACTCCCACTTTGTCTGACTTTGTCCCTCGGGAACGCATTTTTTGTCTGTGTTCTTTTCTTTCTGTTTTATGTATTTTCACGTTATGTTTCTTATATTTTACCTTATTCATCTTCTTATATGATTTAAACTTAAAACTGTCGCGTTAGCACACTTTTACACGTTTGCTGACACGGATCCACCGTCACTTGTACTCCATTGACCTAGGTTAAATTCTAGCGTAATACTTTACAAACACTTCCCGTTCACATTCGACCACGTTCTTCTCGCGTCCGCTTTACAACCAACCGTTAAGTTTAGAGAGGTGAAAGTCTATACGCCCAGTGTTCCATCCTCTGTACTTGGCAAATTTGAAGCATCTTACAAAATATTGTACTCGTGATGTTTTGAATAATTTCCGTTTACCACATGTTTATCATTTTATCCGGCTTGGTGGTTGGGTGGAGCATTCACTCTTCAAAACATAACATAACGGATTGGCTCAAATAACGAATTCATCCTACACCTTAACAGAGAGTATTGATAACGTTGAGGTAACAAACGATAGGGTTGGAAGCTTTTTCTTTTAATTAAAGCTCATTCTTCGCACACCACAGCTTCTCCGGTTTACCTTTTGACTCTGATTGCCTTTAATATGTCTCACTCATCTGTCCACTTGTCTGTCATGGAGCCGTCACGCGGGTGGGGTAGTCATCAGAGCCTGCTTCTGGCTCGCTTGCGGACATTCCGACGGGTCCGGCCACCTGCGGCGACTTTTCAGCGCTGGACCTCTTTTTCATAGAAAAAGTCAAGCACAGACGGAACTCGTGACCCGTGCCCATTACCAGCAGCGTTTGGCATTTGTGTAGCGTTTCCGGCACGCCGGCCCCCTTACGATCCGCCCGCCAGCGTGCGCGCGATCCAGTGTGTGGCGAAGCAGCCGAGTCCTGTCAGGAAGGTGTCTAGAAGGATGCAACCAAACGCGGTGTCGGGGTCACGATCGCTGCCGTGCGAAGGCTCGGGAAGTTTGTGGCCCGGTTGCCCGGTATCCGCTATCAGTGCTAAACTGTTGGGCGTGGACCAACTGTGGAACAACCTCGACAGCCACGTCCCAATTAGGCTAATGAAATAAGACGTCTTGCCAAGGAAATCTGCTCGGGTCGTTGGGGCAAGGCGACCGGATGCCGAGGATGGCGCTGGGGGAAGAAAAGCAGAAACGAAAGTAAATGGATTAAAATTGTAAAGAACATCGTTCCTGTAGCTAATATTATGGACAAAATTAATCTAGGATCGGTAACGTCTGATCGAGGAATTTACTTCTTCCATTTATTACTTGAGGCAGGAATCTATCGTTTCGGATTACTTTAAATTTTTAAACAAAATGTTAAAAACATGAAACATGGATAATGTAACTTTTCGAGCAACATTTGAATCCCATGAGCTTCCACTAGGTACGGGTTTATGCAGTGCGGAACATCATTTACTCACCATCGTCTTTGTCGCTCATGAAGGAAAAGTGTACGCCATTGTCGCTGTTCGAGAGCACCCGCACCTGGGGGTAGTTTTCGTCCGCGAATGCCACCACCGACCGGCTGTACAGGTCGAAGATATGCGCGATGCATTCCACCTGCATTGCGAACGGAATGTGGCCATGAAATGAAAGTTGATAAAACAAACGCCGAGAGTTAAAACAATGTTCATTTGTACAATTGTTGGGGAGGAACATTCTTGTTCAGGCTGCAGAACTACTTCAACATTCAGATCGGGGGAATAAAAATGGCCACTGCACGTTGAAAACTGAACGATGAACTGCAAAAGCGGATCTTTTTCGCGCACCTGAGGTGAACCGTGAGTCAAAGTTAACGCAAAACTGTCACTCACTCGAGAACTGCGCTCGAACGGAGGTCCTAATGGTTGTTACTTTTGCTAAAACGCGGTGACAGTGAGAGACAGTTTGGTAAACAGTTTTATCCTAAAATTGAAATCAGGGGTTCGTTTTTTTCCCCCGTGCTCCGTCCTACTTAAGAACGGCCATGATTGCACGCCAACGTCACTAGCGGTAACTGACGTCGTGAATGGTGGCGTCCGCACCGTATTTCCCTCGAACCGACCACAACCTTTCAGGAAAAAAAAAATGGTGGAAAAGGAACGGAAGTAAAAACGGGGCAACGAAGCTACGGAAAATTATGAAACCTGCCGGGCCCAGGCTGCCATTCGCATACTTTCGATTCGCGTGCTTGTCATCGTTGCTTCAATTGACAGCCATTTTTTGGTGCATCGTCATCGTCGTTCCGAATGTTTCGAGCGCGTTCTGTGAACCATCGGTACAGTGAAATCAACGCATCGGCTGAGGCCCGGTTGCACTTCAGCGAAGCCGATGACAAATTTTTTGCACAGAACCATATCGGTGCGTTACGAAAAACGAAACGTTCGTAGCATTCGGACGGCATTATTCCCAAAAACTTCGCTTGCTGTTGTCAATCTTTTTTGGCCCATTGGCGTGGCCGGCTTGGTTCGGTTTCCGTTTTATTTTTCACATCACTTTATGGGCAGCAGGAATGCGAAGCAGGCCATCGATCTCAACATAACTCCCTTCTAGACGGTTCGCTAGCTGAGCCAAAACCGCACAAACAACCAAGTATTCAAATGTTCACGCCTAAATATTTCTCTAAATTCTGTAACCGGTTTCCCAGTCTGATTTTATTGCTACCAACGATTGAGAAGGTTGACCAGAGACCAGAGAATTCTAAACTGGTAAAGCATGCCAATTTATTGTCTAAAATCATGCGAACATGAGGCAAAGAAGAACACCGAAGATAATTCTGAAACCGATCACAAAGCGGATATCATAAAGATCAGCGATATGAAGGCTTATTTTGCTACTGGAGAACTCTGCTATATCGATGAAGAAATATTCAAGAAAGAGAGTATCGATAGCCAAACCAAAAAAAAATCGCACGATCGTCAGCAACCTTACTAACACTCGAACATTTGCCATTACCGAAGATATCTTCTATTGGACAGAAAATAACAGGCTAGTACTCCCCTGAACTGAGCTAGAACTAGCGTATTAATAACTATATTTCAATTTTACAGTAATATGATACAAAGTGTAAATCTTCATAAAGAATGTTAAAAAGCATACAATACAATAGTTCAGGCAACGTGACTTCACTGAATGTGGAAAGTGGTACGTGCTCCAGCTTCTACAGTCCGTGTGCCATCAACAACGGCAAGTGCCCAAAGAATACAATTTTACCTCGGAGCACGAGTGTTGTCTAGTAAAATCTGAACATCTATTTCAAATTCATTACTTCAGGCTATTTTAGGTTCAAAGGCCCAGTTGTGGAAAGTGGCTGAGAATGTTAATTCCATGTATCTACATTTTTGGCAAAAAGATTTTAGCTCGGTAAAAACCCCGTTCTATTGTATCACCTACATCCAATATGCGAATTGAGAATAAGAAGGTGAACATAAAATTGATTGATGGCATGATAGACTCAAAAAACATAAAAGAATTCATTTTTTCTTTTTTCGTTTCTGAAATCCAGTAGTCAAAAAGCGGGAATTACGCAATTATTGTAATAATTGCTTAATAAATGTATGCGATTTCAACTTTCTATTTGTTTTGTCTGCACTTTTCAATACGTTTTAGATTATTTGACTATTTATTCACTTGTAATATTAACTGATTGAACAGTGCCGTTCAGTCGATAAGGTAGACTAAAAAGAAGGAGGGAAAATTTAAGGCTTTTTACCGTTTTAGATCGTTTAACTACTTAGGGACTAGTAAGTACCAAAAAGCTTTTCCGTGTTTCATCCACAATGCAGTTCATTCTTTGCCTTAGAACGTTTAATAATCGTGTTGATAAATTCAGATGGCGTATGATGACGAATCGATTCGCGAATATGTTACCAACAGTGCATCCCAATTTTTAGCTACAGGCTGGATGTGGGTAGCACCCGTGTGTACACACGCGAAGCCATACGTCTCTCAGCGCACACTAGGTCTGGTAATGGACGAACTTGTTAGCAAAACTGTGAATCCGAATGAGGTTGTTGTTTCAAAACTTGTTCGTCTCGGTTCAAAACAGTCCGTGCCGTTCTATTTTTTCAGAGTTTTTCCAATTTTTGCAAATGATATGATTTCCCTCGCAATGTGAAAAACCTACATCTGGCCATAAATCACCGGAACTTGAGTCCCCAGTTTTTCAACCGATTTTGTTTGTTGTTGTTTTTTTTTCATTTCCTTTTTGCTCTGCTCAATTTTCCTAGGCCTCGCCACACTCGCTACAGCGAAACGCGATTGGAAACAGCTCCCCGCAGCGAACAAAACTCATTGAACTTTTATTTTCACCGCAGACCCCCTCCTAGCTTCACCACCTCTAGTCACTACCTTGCGTTTTTTTTTGTTGGTCCTTTTAGCAGGCAAAGCAATAAACAACTTTTATTCCGTAGTATTTCATATCGTGCCCCATACTAGCGCGCTCACCTCCATTCGTGATCCTTCTACCGTACCGCGGCCCCGAAGTCCAAATGGGGAAAACTTGAGAAAAATGGAACGGCTTTGCAGCGACAAGGAAAAAAACAAGAAAACCGGCAGCAGAGAGCCCGAACGCATTTTGGTGGATGATTTTCCAAATTTCAAATACATTTCCGATAACTCATTTCTCGCCCGGGCCACCTGGCGAAGTTCGGGTCCTTTCGGGCGCCCCCGCCCCGCTCCGTGCTCCCTGGCGTCGGCCCCATTTCGGAAAAGTGAAAGAAAATACGAAATGCTACGCAAACAGTACAACAGGTTCGGGCGCGCGCGAGTTCAACTTTGTTCGCTTACTGTTTTCTCCGGGTTTGGCCCGGAAGCTCCGGTCGGGCTCATAAATCATTCATGCGTCCCAGTGGATGCTGCCCCGCCACCCTCCGGATGAGGTAATGCTTATTGTTGGGCGAAATTTTCCGCACCTCCGCCGAACGGTGGAGCGGTGTTCTAGCGATTTAATTTATTTTAAACCCACGTGTTTTTTTTGCCTCCCATTTCCAGGAAGCACAGTCAAGAAAACACACTTCCTTGGGACGTTCTGCACGCCTGGTGCCGCCCGGAAGTGTGGCCCAATGTGCCGTGGAGAGGGGTGGGGGAAAGGCGGAAGCAGTGTCATTTTCGGAATGGCAATGCGAAATCACGGACGTGCGCTACATGATAATTTCCCTTCACGCCAAAGTTACGCCGCCGAAACGAACCGAAGCGAACCGTTGCAGGGAAATCAACAGTTAGGTTAAGTTACTCTAGGCCATCCCCTTGATCTAGCCACGAGGCACATCACCCACAGAAGCTAAGCACTCTCTCCAAACTCCCGTCCGGCGGAGGAAAATGAGCTAACCGAGGTAAGACATGCGGCACATTAATTCAATTATTTCATACAACTAGCCATCAATCAGCTGTAATTCACTCAACCAAACCAAGTCCTGTCCATAAAGCGAACCCCCAGAACTAGCCTCCCCTGGGGGTTGGGGAAGGGGGGCATGGTAAGCCTACAGCAAAACGAATAACGCGCACGCACCCGACCGGGTGAGCTGTAGGTCCGTCGCGCGGCGAGCGGGCGGGCAACTTCCGGTGTTTGGCAAATAATTAATTCCCTTTAATCAAAGCACCGAAAAGCAAGCACCCATGGCGGAGCTTTTGAATGTTTACTTCCGATGAAAAATATCCAATTAGTGAATGGGAAGCATCCAATTAGTGAGGGAAGATAAATAACAATCCCAACCAGCCCCTCCCTCCCCACATGGATGGCGCACCGGATTCTGGCTGGTAGTTGTGAAGCTTTCAAATTTCGGTAACGGAGGATCGCTTCCCCGACCGATCCCATTGCCCGATTGAGGGAAATATGCGAATCATTATCATATTTCCCTCACACCGCCCCCAAAACCGGACGCTGGACTGAGGCTCGACATTATCCAGCGTGGCTGTAGCCGTATTGATGAATTGGTCCTCGACCGGGCCAGTTATTTACAAGCAAATTGCCCAATTTTCAGTTGCACACTGTCCTGAAGCGCCACCTTACTACCACAGGCATCCATCCCCGTTGGGCTCGGTGATAAACAGCCGGAGTTTTCCTAGGAAAAGCGGGCATCGATTTCAGTAATAAAAATCGATCACGATTGGCCTTGTCTGGTTGTGTTTATTATTAAAATCGGGCACGGGATGGATTTTATATTCTACTTTTAATTTTCACTCAGGGTTTAAATTAAAGGTTGAATGTATTGAAAGAGTTATATTTAATGATGAAATATACCAAGAGGGTCATGGCTTTGCCACATGAACAACGGAGCCTGTTTGGAATCGACTAGTGTATGTTTCCATTTAGCAGAAAAGAGTTGTATTTGTACAAGCAACAAATATTGAATTATTTACATCTGACGGAGAAGCAAACAACAATTACACCTACATGTTGCGAAAGAAACTAACTGAAAGAACCTGAAGAGAGCAAATTGGTCGACTTACCTTCAGCTTCCCGTTGGGAAAGTGGCTGTGCTCGAGCAACAGCTTCAGGCGGGACACGGATGCCTCGTACCGATTGTTGCCGCCGGGCTTCCGGTGCTCACTTCCCGGTCCGGATGTGCTGCCCGTGGGCCTGCTGGTGGTGGTGGTGATGGTGGTGATGTTGCCGGTTGCCGCCAGTCGGTGCGGAACGGTGGCGATGTTCGAACCGGACCGGGTGGAGCTACCGACGCTACTACTACTACTACTACTGCTGCTGCTAGTACTCTGGCTGAAGGTCATAAGCTCATCCGACCGATTCGTACTCGGTTCGGACGAGACGGGCTCCGCCGACTGTTCCCCCGGTGGCCGCTGTTGTTGCTCCTGGTGCTGGGAAGACTTATCTAATTGTGTTTTCTTACTGCTAGGTTTACCCCTGCCCGACGCCCCGTCGATGGAGGCTGGAAGTGTTTGGAACTCCAGCCGGGAAGGGACGGCGAGCGGCTGGGGAAGCGGCTGGTCGTTGATGAGCCACTCGAGTTTGGCCGCCGGCAGCGACGGAGCGATCGTGCACGTCACCTCCAGGAACTCGTCCGCGCCGTAGTACGGTTTCATGTCGACGATCTTCGGATCGGTCGCCGGCGGATCGACGACGTTCATTGTGCGTGTCGCAATCTTTGTGTGGAATGATGGAGCCGCTTCGGTGACCTCGCAGCTATACTTGCCGGTACTCTGCGGCTCGACACCGGCCAGCACCAGGTGGCTGGCATTTGAGAGGTTCACCTGTGATAAGAAAGAAACGAAGTTGCTCGAACACATCATTCTCGCCATGTTTGTGATATTCTAGTTTACTTACGCCCACGTTGATGCCCGCCTTCGGGAAGATCTTGATCGAAGGAATCTCCTTGGAGGTGTAGCGGAAGAACTCGTGCTTGCCCTTGTACCACTTGACCGAGTAGAGATCCTCGTCCGGCAGGTCGCACTCGCAGATGAGCGTAACGCTCGAGCCGACCAGGACCGCAATCGGTACCTTCACGTGCACGCTCTCCAGTCCCAGGACACTGTAGGACACTGTTGGCCCGGAAGAAAAAGAAGAGAAACGAGAAAGGCCACTCTTAGAAGAAAGCATGCGAGTGTTGGGTAAAAGTTTCCCCGAGAAGAAATTGCCTTGCGAAAAAGGGTCCAGCCACGAGGGGCCTCGATTAACGTCTGAGTGAGTGAGCAAATCCCGATTAGGGGCTAAAACTAAGGCGTCCGGCTTAGGAGTGGACCTTATTTGATTAACATAAACAATCGTGCCCACCGGTGGCAGAGATGCGGAATAATACATGCGACCTCGCCTCGTTGTCGGGTCCGGGCGAGCAGGAGGAGAAGGCGCAAAGCCTTCAAAGCCCCGGGTGAGAAGAGATTCTTGGCCGCCAATTTCCTACCCAACCCCGAGGGCCCCCCCTCGAGATGAGGCTCGCTACACGAAACGCAGACAAATTTCTTAACTCTCGGCAATCATTTGGAATAATCTAATCCACCCGGGATGGTCCAGCACCAACACTTTCACACTGGCACGGGCGCTTATTCAATAATGAAATAACCAAGTTGTTCCATTTCGATCCGGCCCCATCACGGAGGCCGGAGCGTTCGTGTTTATGTTTGTGAGTGTCGCCGGCCCTTTTGTGGCATTCGCACGTTTCCCGTGCCTCCCTCCGCAGCGTTGTTTCCTTTTCTTCCCCCCGATGGCGAGGGAAACTCCGCCGAGGATACACATCCTCCACACACCAGCAGTCTGATTCGCCGTATTTAAGACACTCCTCGCCTATTGTGCCTGGCAGCAAGGAGTCGGTTGGGGGGGGCTTTCCTTTGTTTGGATGTTTGCTTTGCTGCTCATTTAACTCGTGTTTGCATATTTGTTCACGCATGGATACATTTCAATTTAAATTCCCATTTTTGCTCTCAAGCTCGACGTTTTAATGTGCGTGTGGGCGTGCGGCTGGGTGAAGCTCGAGAGCAAAAGGCAAGTGAGTGCCTCTTGTCGTGGCGCTTGGGATAGGGGGGGAAAGTAAAAATAAATAAATTATGCCAATAAACCGACCGGGCCCGACGAAACCAGCCCGCCGACTGCTGCATATTCATCCACGTTGCAACGAAACCCGATTTCCCTTCCGGTAACGCCGAGAAGTATCCTTCCCTCCTCCCCCACCGAGACATAAATTTGCTCCGTTGATTTTTTTTTGTGCCGACTCGGCATGCCAAAAATCGTGTCAAAATGAGAAGCGACACAACCGAGGAAAGCATCCGGATTGAGGCAATAATCGTAAAATAAATATAACCATATTTTGTCGCTCCCGTTCGCTCGTTGACACCGGCGGGCAGTGGAAGGCGGCCCCATGCAGAGGGAAGTGTTATTGATCATGTTTTTCACTTCTTTCCCACCAAAAATCCTCGCCCTTTCCCGCTCGCCCGACCAGGCGGAGACCAGGCCCCTGTCACATGGAACGGATAATTTCATTAAAAGCGAAATAAAAACGAGGTGAGTGAATATGGTGCGGCAAAGCTTCCGGATGTCTGGGGGGTGGGATCGGGATCGTACGGGGTTGCCTGTTTGTTCTCGTCCCTTTTTACCCAGGCCCAGAAACAAACCCAGCCAACCAGCCAGCCCTTGCGTGGGCCTAATTTTCCCCGACGCTATCAAAGCGCCGAAGCGAAAGCAAATGACTTTGAAAGGGGGCTGTTTGCTGAAAAACTTTTAAACACCCCCGCACCCCCTACTGCACGGTGGGTCCTACTCCTTTCCCCCCCTCTCTCTCGCTGAAATTGGACTGCGCTCCATTGTTCCCGTGGCGTACACTTCTTATCGCCGACCTTTCTTTTGCGAAGTTAACCGGAACTTGGATCCTTCCGGGCGTTCCCTTGTCAAATTATCTGTCGGGGCTAACTTGGTCTGCGTGAATTTTTCCCTTTTTACTCACAGGAAGGTGGGGAAGAGGGGGGGAGGGGGAGGATAAGGTGCGGGATACTATCGCACCGACGGGCACCGTCTAACGATCTTTCTTTTCATGCAAAGCCAAAATCACATACGACAACATCAAAAAGGGAAAAATGCCGCAGGTAATGGGTCTTTAATGATGTCGACTCGCACACGGTACGGTATTTTCGCCAAGCACATCACATTTCCAAGCCCACCCCGTGTGCCCGTACCCAGGGAAAGTCCTGTAATGATGGCGTTCCGCAGGTCGGTGGGGTTTTTCCTCCACCGAACGCCGTACGTGGTGTCGGTGCCGTAGCTCCATATCCTGCGCGAGGGTAGATTCCATTAGCAATTTGCGAAGATCTCCACCGTTATGGCGGCGGGGAGGGCAGCCGACAGCAGTAGAAGTTTACGATAATGATTTCCCAATGCTGCACGGCACAGTCCGACAAAAGGCACCGATCTTGTTTTACAAAAATATACATAAGCCAGCCAGTTACCTTGAATTACCCACCGAATGGATATATTCATTGCCAACCGCACGGGATTTTCGGCAACTCACCCGGCATCTCTCATCCAATCTTCCAATCCCATCCGAGCGCTTTTCGGGTGAACCGCAAACTGTCAACCCACGTACGGCTCAGTTTCGGCACACACATCACCGGTCCGTTGAAGTACCTCCACTGCAAATCCCTCCCAGCGTTCCGACCTCCATGAGGCCTTAAGCTTCGGGGTGAGTATTTTTCACGACGTGCATATTTAACAAACCGGGCTTAGCGAAAATCATTCACGCCGCTTGAAAGAAGGATCGGTGGCAAAATAATGCTGTCCGCCGATGACAGCATTTTCGCACGCGCACGGATAACGACGAGACGGTGGGAGGGAGGAGGGTGGAGATGGGAAAAGTTTCATCAAACAAGGCCCGCTAATTGCTCGCTGTTTGCGCTCCGACTGCTTGTTGTGCTTATACCTGAGTAAACGGAAGCGGGTTCCCAACAATATAGCGCAAGGAAACTCGATCGCATGCCCGGGATGATAAATGAGCGGGAGCAGCATGTTATTTTGGGTGTGTTATTACAATATGTTCCGGTCGCCGCTGGCCTTTTCCCCCGCCCAGAACCCCCCAAGCCATCTCGAAGCGATAGCTAATGAAATGGATACCATCACTGCTGGGATTCGTGAAGTTAACAGAGGAAGAAAATGGTTCTTCTCATGTACGCAATTTATCATACGCCGACAAATCGTTGTGAAATGGGAGGAAATAAAAGGAGAAAAATATAAAACGCCCCCCAAAAGCCGACAGCATTCCGAATCGGAACACAAAGTGTGTTGTCATCTGGATGGCTGAAGGTATAAATTACATTTGCTAGCAAACTGTCCGAACTGGGAAAGGACTACAGATGGAAGCTACGATAAGATGGTCTACGTTTATCAACCGTCCCACCATCCTCGAAGACCTTTCGTTTTGTTCGGAGATACATAAATTTACTGGGAATTAGCAAACATCCTTAGATTGCAAAACCTGCATCGTTGCTGAGATGGTTCGGGCAACATCTTATCAAAGAATAGGAGCGCCCTGCCTTGAGTTGCTGGCCGAAGAAATAAGCTCGCAACAAGCAAACACACACCCCGGGTATGTGGCGTGCCAGTCATGTGCAAGTGTGCACCGTACTGACCATAATCTGCCCGGACGACTACACCGTACATTTCGTAGCATGTTTACAACCCTCGCTCGTACGCTTCGGTGGTGCGCTTGGAGTAAACAAGTCCTTGCGAACGGACGGACGGACGGATGGAGCTGATTGGAAATGCTCACTGCTGCACCAAAGCTTCGGTCAGGACCAAGTGCAACGGCACGCCTTCTTCCACTGTGAGTTACTTGGCCGAGCGTGTTGCTTGCTCCTCGAGGAACCCCGCGTCTTCTTCGGACACCGTTTTGTGCCGTCCGATAATGATCTAACGGAAACTGGTGAACGAAACGAAAGGCAGCGGATAAATCCGTACCGTTGGGATGCAGTCCAGGAAGTTCGGGTAACAGGTGCGCATCCTTCGGTCTTGGTTCGACACGTGCCCACGTCTCCGTACGAAGATCGGTTCCAGTTTAAATCAGTTACCGATGCTGATACTGGTGGAGCAGATGCTTGCTTGTGCCGGGCAATAAAATACGAGCATTAAAGCGATACCCGGGAGTTGCAGCGGGTTGGGTTGGGCTTTTGCGAAGGGTGCCCGGAACCCGTAGGACCGGTTCAGAGTGGCTGGATATTTTGGGCAGAGGAAGAGCTTGTGTAAGATTTATGTCCATGCATGCACATGCAAATACTGCCACGAAGTGGAGCACGAGTTACAAGAATGTCCCAAGCTTCCATACGTCGATCATTGGGTTCGGGTTTAGAAATAGAACCTGCCGGACTGATCCCCAGGGGGGTCTTCCAAACAAATTATCACCCAAAATTAACTAGCGATAAAAGCTTGGAGATTGCAATTTGCTCCGAAATGCGATGCCTTGTTCGGGACGAGGTACACTCAAGTCCGGATGGGAATGTCGTGTTCCCATGGAGAACTAGGCAACGGCGGTTGGGTACCTCTTGCCAGAACACACCAACACACACACGCTCGCACACAAACCCCACATTTTTCCTACATAGCACACAGGAAAAACCCTTCCGCATTCGCTCACTAATAGGTTTTTACCGAAACAACTGGCTGCAAATTGGAGAACCATGCAAACGTGCCTGCAACGCTAAAGTGCCCTCGAGCTGGCTCAAGTGCAGGAACTGACGGAGGAGAGATTTGAGGACAAAAAAAAAGAGAAGGGACGCCAACCCTTGAGCAAGGAATTGTGCCCTCCCCCTGGCATGTCGCATGGGGTTAATGGAGGGTGGAGAATGGAAAGGAGATACGTTGAAGAACGTGTGAATAATTGATTTTTTCGTCCCTTTTCTGGGGGTGTGACTATCGTTTGCTTCGGTGGTGATGGTGTCTAACTTTGAACGGTCCCCTCAAACCCTTTGCCAGGGAAACGAGGGGGATCTGGGCACCGGTCCAGAGCGGGTGTGGGGGCAATGGGATTGAACGTGGCACATGAGTGCACAGAATTCATGATTCTCTGCAGCCTCATGTTTCATGCATCGAGGAGTTTTTAGAAAGTGTGGCGAAGGATGGAATGTATACCGCTGGATGACATGTCCCGGGAGATGCAATTCGGAGAAGAGCGCGTCAAGCCGGGGCAAAAAAAAAGATGGCCGTCATGATAGCTGCAAGTGGATTCTGGTTCTCCATCCTTTTTTCCTGCGTCGTACCTCGTCCGGATAAGATTATCACGGCCAATTTCGTGATGAATCTCAAAAGCTACTGGTAGTCGGCAGGAAAAAAAAAGGAAACCCATCCATTATAAACTATGTATCTTCAGTTACAGATTTGCATTTCACGAGTCCATTTTCAATGGCCTGACCATTCGGTTGCTAAAATTCCATTTCGCTTCTGTTTTTTGCCTCCGCGACAATTTAATCGAAATCGGATCGCTGAAACATAGCCCTACCATTCGGGCCACCAGGGAAAATTGTTAAACACTCCACTCGAGGCTCAATTATTCATCGATGCACGGTCCGCACAAATGGGAAAAACCCCGATCGTCAGCACGTTCCGAGTGGACGCTTTTTCGTCCCGAGGGCGTGGGATGACTGAAAATCCAGCTTCCAATCATGGAATGCATTTCCAATCGCTCGGCCACTAGACGGGATTAGCGGGAACACGGGAACGTATTTGTTCGGGATGGTCAACCCCTGGCTAACGCTCTAAGCCCTAAGCTTATTTGTGTCCAATATGGCCAGCGTTAGTGCAAAGTTCGGGAGGAAAGAGAACCCGCAACGTTCCGTGTATCATTTATGAGCGTCGACGCCATTAGACGCGACAGCGCCCGGCTCGGAAGTTCAATTGTTTGTGCGACATTTCCCGAAACGCTGGTTGACGTTTTGCGTACGACCGGAAATGAGCGGAATCGCACGCCGGTCGTTATCAGATTAAATCTAAATTTCAACTATTTCAAAGTTCGACCGACCGTACCGATTACGATCGGACACGTGCTTTAAGCCGAGTGCGCCGAGTGCCGGTTCCAAATAAAACATCCGCAAAAGGCTTCCCCCCCCCCCCCCCCCCCCCCCCCGCACCATCCGTCCGTCGACCCAACCCCTCCCGGTCTAACACATTTCTGTTCAGCTTTTCAATTAACCAGAAAACTCAAACTCAATATGCTCCACCGAACCCACCCGATGCTTTGATCCTTGGCTTTCGGTCTCGGTCCCGGAAACAATGTTCCACTCACTTCCTTTTTGCCCGCACGGGTGGGCGGGAACCACAACTCCCAGCAGGGAAAATGGAAGGGCCTTCGGTACTCATTTCCCAACTCCCCAGTTACCCCCTTACCTTTCAATGCGAGCAGCTGCAAGAGGTAGAGGACGACCTTCGCTCGGGTGGAGAACATTTTCACTGCTTCCGCCTTCGGCCGCGGCGATCGCAAAACGCTCAAACGCTTTTCCGGCGCCGGCTAGTGCCGATCGTCGATTTCCATCCGTGCCGCCCTATGTTCATCGCCCCTCGGGGGGTAGGATTTCCCTCATCGGGGTCGCCGGGTAGGTCACGAGCGACGGGGCCGTTCACAATTGTTGCTCATTTACAGCACACAGACACGGAGACGAGGGCAAGCGAAAACGTCGGCACTTTCCCGTTAGCTCGATTCCACGTGAGTTCACTAATTGCACGAACGGTTCGGAAATAGTTTTCCCCCACCGCCACTCACACGGGAACGCTTTGGTTAAGCCTTTTTCCAACTGCTGAACGCTATTACTTTACCGGTGTGCCTCAGTTTTGGCCCACGAACCGCAAGGTCACCACGGAACAATTTTTCACTCCGACACACACACACACACACGCACACAGAGACCGGAAAACGGGTGAAATCTTTTCGCTTTTCGCTATCAGTTACACCAGCAGCAACTCGTTCGGTTTTGTGCTCGGCACGAAACACTTTCGTTCACTTGCTCGTTTTATTTCCTCCTCCGAACGAAAAGCACTAGAAGCGGCTGAAACTCTCCATCTGCATCCAGGGGGGAGGATGGCTACCAGCAAAAAGCAAGCCACACACGGGCAGCTGCGAACCTTTCCTGGACCGCTGGCCGACGGATGTGTGGCTGGCAAATCATTTACCACTGCACTGCTTCCGGAAAATAGCGGTGTTTTTCTCCACGTCCACACGGTGTAATTTGTTCTGTCCCTTTTTTTACCTTTCGATTATAGCTGCGATTGCGGGAAATGGAAAAGTTGATCAAATGAACGCCAACTTGGATCGCCCGCTAGGACGATCAGATCAGAGCGTCTATGCTATCTGCTGGAAGATTGCGGCATGAAAAACACAACGATATCTCTCGGTTAAGACAAGAGCGTACCTTCTGACTAAATGGCTCCATTTAAATGCAAACAGTTGAGTGGAGTTTGACTGAGATAACCGAAGGAACCGAGAAAAACAAAAAACACACAAAATCACAATTAAGTTCCTCCCTAACACAAACACACACACACACAAAATGTTTCATTTCTGTTCCAAAACATCAAAAAAGTGTCAAAGGCAACGACGGCGGGTCTTCGTGCAGAAGAAGAATTATTAGATTCCATTTAGTATCCGAGTCGCTGGGGATGCTGCCGTGATGTTGTTTAACCATTCTGTGGGATGGGACTGGTTGCTTCTTCGATCTCCACGACGAGCTCCACCAAAAAAAAAGCAGTGCTTCCACCGAACGCCGATGGGAACATAACCATTTGCCACCAGGTGATTTATTTTTCCGACCGGCACACACACACACACACAAATAATCCCTTTTGTACCGATGACGGGGGCTCACATTTCAGACATTATAAGCAAGTCACTGCCACTACTACTGCCGACGGGTCAATGTCATTCGTGACTACGGCCAGCGGGTTATGCTTCCCAGCATGAATGGGGCGAAAGTGGCATCGAGTGTGGTGGGGGGGGGGGGGGGGAAGCGATGGGGAAAAAAGCGGTGAAATAAAATAAGAGCTAAACTCGAGCTGATTAATTTCTTCTTAATTGGGCTGTGTGTCAGGGCAGGGTCATTTTTTGCCCGTGCCCATCAATTTAGGCCCCCGTCCCGACCAGAGCTAGTTCGCTTTGATGACGGCAAAATTGGTTGCACAATGGCCGACCGGACCGGGGGTTGCGTGGCGAATGTGGCCGAAGGTGTGGGGTTGCAAAAATTTGATTAATTAAATATGGCGCGCATCAAACGACGGAACACGTCGTTGTGTGCGCCCGTTGTGTGTGAACCGGTTTTTTTATTTCGTTCTAATATTCAGCCGAAAGAAATTGAATGGACCTCCGGAACGAGGTTTCACGATAATTTTGCAGTGAACGCTTGTGCGCTTGCGAATAAATCATATCCTTAACTTTCGGAGGTTGTGTGTGCCGGTAGACTGACGTAGACAAATAATTGATGGAGATTTTCTGTCTAAAGCGAAAAAGAAAACCTACACATGAGGCCTCTCACTCGCACGGAGAATTATCCTCGCTCCTCTCGCCCGGCCCGGGAGGACCGGCGGCCAGGCCCAGCGTCAACAATTATTCCCAGAATGGCGCGCTCTGGCTTTGCGACTCTTCTCGTCGCCATTTCCTTCTCGCAACGGCGCAACCTCAAGATCGGCGATAGCAGCCCGGGCGACGGGAGAACGAGATCCAATTAGGCCATCCCGCCCGGCGAAGCTTTCCATTAGGGCTAATTTAACAATTTCAGCAGTTTATACGCTTGTTTAAACAGGTTAACTGATGAACTCACGATCCCCCCAAGGGACATGAAAAGGGAGGAGGGGTTTGGGACGCGCTCCGGATGGCTGAAAAGTGCACGTAAATGTGTTCCCGCATGAGCGGGCGAATCGGAGAGCCGGGGTGGACACTCATGACTAATGCTCTTTGACGTCTTAATCGGGGCTCCCGGGGTCGTTTGATTCGCGCTAATGGACGTCGAATAATTGGTACGGCACGGAGCGGACAACCGACATCCGAGGAGCCTCAGGGAACGGCCAGGATCAGGAGTGAGCGAAAAAATTATCTACCCCGGACGGGAGAAGGAAAAGTGAACCGGAGACACACTGGGGTAAGGTTGGTGAAAATGGAAGTGCAAAAAAGGCCAAAATAAACCGCCCGCCTCATTCTCGTTCATTACTCGCTAACGCGCTTAACCGACGAAAGATAGCGGGACGGGATCGGTTGTGAACGGTGGAAGAAATTGCCCTTGGAATAGAACAACCTGAACCTGATGCAACCCAAAACACTTTAGAGCACAATTTCTCCAGAGTGAAATAAACAACTCATCGTAGATAGCCGGAGCGTCGTAGAGAATAGGGAGGGATATCGCCATGTTGACCCACAGCCCCCTTTCCCCCCTTCCCCCTCAACACTCTTTCCCAAAGAAAGGCCATTAAAATGGAAGAATGTTTACAAACAACAAATAGCGCACGGCCAAGAGGGAGACGGGTCAGGGCCGAGCGGGGAAATTTCGGTATCTTGTAAAGCTGCCAGCCACAAACCGGCTGCTTCGGTGCTGAAGGTCAGCATCGTTGCCATCAAACCACCATCCTCCGTCTGGGAAAACAGGAAAAAGGAGCACCGCAAAAAACCATCCGTATCTTTTATTGTTGCAGAAATAGAAATGCCAAGAGTCCTGCTTCTTGGAGCCCACGAGTGGTCCCCCTGGTGGAGTAGCGGCAGGTGGTGGTGGGTGTGGGTGGCTACAAGAACATGATTTTCCAATTGCGCCCATTCGTCTAATTTATGACAGACCGTAACATGTCCGTAACCTCACGCCAATCCCGAACCCAATCATCCATCAAATGCACTCGCTTGACGGTTATTGAATTAGTTTTGCACACAATCCGGATCCGGCCCGATCGTGCATCCGGTGCAAAAGGGCACCGGCTTAGCCACTTCCTGTCCTCCCTTTACCTGAGCCCACCGCTTTCCCATCGCCCAGACCGTTTGAAGTGTATCGCTCTCCCTGGACAGGTGATGGACAGCGTCGATAGCGTATCGTTTTGTTGCTCCAGTCCCCACCTCACCCCCACCTATCAGACGTAAGATGGACGTCTTTCGGTTGATTTGACAAATATGTGCCACGCTGCCGTATGCCCCACACGTAGCTGACCTGTGCGCCCCGGTCAAATGGCTTTCCTCCGCTGTTCCGGGTTTCTCCTACAGGCTCGAAGGAAGGGTGGGGAGGGGGGGGGGGGAGTCGCAGGGAACAGGCGACCGTAAAACTGAAATCATCGGACGATTTAGCACACGTGCGGTTACGGCTGGTTCACCTTAACTTTTACCAAACCCAAGGGCGGCCAAATGGGTTTTGTGCCAGAAACTGAAGCACTGGACCAAGGGGTGGGAAACGAGGGAATGATAGTCTGGCGAGGATCATGGGTGTTTTATGGCCTGCGCTTTGGATTTTTCGGGCCCCGGTGACGCTGGCCAGCCGTTTGTTTCTTGCCCCCGAGGGAGGAAGTTTTCTTTTCTCTCTCTCCCTCGCTTTTTTGTTTTTCTTCGGTTGGGTTGTGTTGTTTTAGTTTAGCTAGTGGTCGTCGGTTTTATGACTATGTGTAATCGATAAATCGATCCGACTTTCTGTGTCAGCAATAAAAAGGGTACTCACACACACACACACGCAGGCCATCCCAGGAGAAAGGTCCCGTATTTTTTTGTTTGCCGACCACAGTTTGAGGTCCTGCCATCGTTGCAAAAGTCTTGGGACGGCCACGATTACCGCCGCCCGACCGCCGGATGTGGGTCAGCTCCATAAACTGCACGGCACCGCACCTCCAAAGGGTTTGGGCCGCGTGTGGGGGGCATCTCTTGGAGGGTGGAGGAAATTGATGTGCTCAGGTGTTTGGTTTCGGGGCTGGACAATAACCACTCGACCGTGTTCACCTGTAGACCGCACCCTAAACCCGGGATTAGATTAGTTCGATTCCGCACCGATTATCGCTTCACGTTACCAGCTGCTTTTTTTTTCATTTTTTGTGTATTTCTCCCCGGGTTGCACCGCGTCCGGGAAGGAACACGTGCTCGATCACGTCCGAAAACGCCTACCCGATATTGATTGGGCGGCGTTTCTTTGGTTTTATTTCGATTCCAACCCCGCTCGGATTGCAGTTTGATGCGAATTGGTTTTAAAACTCGCACCACGATGCGGCGAAAATACCGGTGGAAAACCTGCGAGTGGCAAAACGAAACGAAACGAGAATCCCCCCCCCCCCCCCCCCCGTTTTACGGCAAGCCAATCAGCCCCGAAATCTGGTTATGTTGGAATTATAAATCCTGCCCTGTTTCGGTGGATGAATCATTATCAACGCTGCCAGTGCTCGTTGTTTACGAGATGGATTGATGGAGGTTGCTTGATGCCGTGTTGAAGCGGGGCCGAGACAAAGAGGAAGGAAAGAAGAACAAATTCCTTGTGCTTAGCGTGCCGCGCCTTCCAACCACCAGGCGTCTCCACCATCAGGGCTGGAATTCCAAGGCGCCCTACACGGAACCGAGCGCAAGACACGAAGAAAGTCTGCAATGGACTTGTGGTTGGCTTCAAGCCTTCGGCCCATGCCTTCGATGCTCCGCCCCGCATCAACCATCGGATTTGGAATGTTCAGCCTGGCGTGAAACATTCGCACTACCACCCTTGCTCCCCGCCAGGAGTTGCGCGGTGCCCGAGGGGAGGGTGCGCGGGTGGCCGAAATGGGCCGTTGGGCATCGCAATATTGTGCGTCGTAAAACCGACCGTTGATGATGATTGGTTTCCATTTGAATAAATCTTTGCGAGCGCTCTGTGAGGCAGCAAAATGGAAGATGGATGACTGTTTTAGGTAGGATTTCGTGAGAAATTTCTTGTTTTTGCTCCATCACCAACACTCCCCTTTCGCACTTGAAGGGCTCCTTGCCAACGCTTTCGTTTACTTGCCATCGGTCAATTGCGGTGTTCTCTCATCAAGTGTTGGTAACGTATTATTGTTGAACATTTTATATTGGGAAGCAACGCATCCCTTGCTTTCACGATGACTTCACTCGCTCACCAATTAGACCATTTAGACTTCGGAGACAATGGACAACTTAGGCATGTTGAACGGTATTTCTACAAATTTGTGAAATGAACCGTCGAAGTATGCCTCGGGTTGATACGCGAAAGGTCCCCCACATTCTACGGATGCTAGGAAAAACCTAAGCGCCCAAAACATCCGGCACGTGTTAGGCGACGGGAAAGTTATAGACAATGATAATTTCCAGAACCGGCTGGTTCATTTGATCCACCTCCGCGCTGCAGGGAAGCGATCTGTTGCTGAGAAAGAAGAAAAACAGTGTAAAATGTTGTTATGTCAGTCGTGCAGGAGAAAAATAACGTTAAAGAAACATACAAATAATGTTCGGTAAAACCTGAATCTTTTGCTATGGAATTCGACCCAAGAATGTGCGGGCGGAACATTGCTCCGTGCCGGAAAATGCTGGGGGAAAATATTTCGACCTTCGGTTTCTTCACTTCATTACGGCAAAAAGGCACAAATACACACCGGTCTACGTCAAAGGAAACGCTTACTTTAAGGTTCACTGTGGAGTTTGCCACAAACTGTGTAAAGACGTTGAACTGGGTTTGCATAAAATATTACGAAACACACTGCCGTTACGGGGCATGGTAGGAATAAATTAAATTACATGATTTTCCAAACACTATCCTTTACGCACTTTAGTAACGATCCTTGGTGTCGTGCGGAGCTATTAAATGTATTCATTAATTACACTAGCACAGATTAAAATTCTTGCAAAAATGTTTGACAAGCGAACGAGCGCTGCCTGGGGCCGATAAAGCGATACATCTCTAATATTTATTCATGGAATCAGTCGCACCGGTGACGTTCCCAGATCCATAATCAACAAGCGGACGCAAAAACGCAACACACGTACAAGATAAAATTTCCATACACACTAATCACCCGGCGCCAATCTCTCTGCCGCTCGCCGCTTCAAACTTGTCGTAGGGTTTGCGACCGTGTTGCTAACCGAATGGCTCCCCCAACCCTCTCTAGCCCCAAACAACACGTTGTTCGCAACATAAAAAAATAAAACGAATCACCCACTCTGCACGAAAGTATGAGCCACCGGCACTGGATATCCTTCTTCGCCCATCTATCTTCGGTAGTCATCACCAGCAATCGGCTAAATGAAACTTGGCACTACCAGGTCGTTTGTGCATCGTGTGCATTAGGCTTGCTCCTCACGGCCACACGTACGATCACACACCCACACACACACACAGCCACCCACATGCACTCACATTTCTCCTCCCGGATAATCCGTCAATCCGCCGAACGAGTCCTCTGATTGTCATGCACTCTCGGAGATGTAAGCGCGCACCTGTGCCGTCAGCAGGCGAAAGCGGAGACAAAACACGACTTCGTCGGAACGTCGTTGGTCGGATGGGCGTACGCACCCGGAAGTCGACCGCATCGGTCGAGTCTCTGGAGTCAACTGATGCTGTTTGGAAGCGCTGTACCGTGCATCGGCCGGAATTAGGCAATGCGGCAAGGTTCGCATGCGCCGGCTTGAACTTGACTTCCGAACGGCGACCGGAACGTTTCTCCCGAAGTGTCAGCCAGCGACACTCTGGTTCATTTCTGTATTTGTTGCATCTTGCTTTTCTACATTTCTTGATCATGAAAATATGAAGCAAGATTAATTTAACATAAATTGTAAGCATTAAAATAACTTTGTAGTTCGTAGAAGCAATGTTTCCATTGTTCCAGCAATTTGGCCTGAAAAGGGGATAAGAAATCGACCAGGGCTCAATTTAGATAAACTTTCTCTATTCCAGCATCCTTGTTTTTTAAAACTTGTCAGTCGATGTAATGTATAAATTTGAATCATAAAAAGCTCATGTTGAAAACACTGAACTGCTTTTCTTTACTGAAGTTCGAAAACAATTTTCGTTCGAATCGCAACGTTTGCTTGCAGTTTGCAAAACAACTGATTGCATGCAACACAACGGACTTGCATTCAAAAAGTGTATGATTTTCGCCTCAACTCGCCGCTGGCGAACTATCTCGATTTCGCCCCTAAAGGGCGAATTCTCTACCGTGTTCTCTCTCACTCGCACAGATGATGCATTCTCTCCTTCACTCCTCCTCCTCCGAATGACAGGCAATTCCGTCTCTCGTCCGGCAAGCAGTGTTGTTTTGTACGTCGACTGAGCCGGTTGTCGACAGATTCCGTATGTTGTGTTACGGACGACCCTGCTTCAGCATTGGTGGTTCGGGTGGGGCGTAGAGCACGCAGATTTGCAACAGCTGTAATTAACTCCCAAAAGGGCAAGGGGTGATACCTGTGCGTCTAGTGAAAATTTTATGATAATTTCATTAGGTTAGTGCTGCGAGTGATTGCCAAGGAACGAGCAATAGTAACGTGTGTTTTGTACTGCTAGTTGCTAAAGTGTGCCCGCGACAAGCAAATTCAGCGTGAAATTGCCTAAAACAATATTTAAATTGTTAATTCTTCACCGTCGCATGCTAATGTTCTACGAATACGGTTGCCTAACGGTTCTATGCCGAGATTGTTAGTGAGGTTTTTTGTGTTCGTGCCTTTGTAAATACGGCTTCCTTTTGGTTCCTTATGTACTCGCCGAACACAGAGAGTGGTTGCCGATCGAGTAGTAATTGAAATTGCCATTTTATTTGTTGTGCCCCAAATGAAACACCGCGTTGTGACCGCACGCCCGTCGTCTCGCCCCTCGTTCCCTCGTGCAGTGTCGAATGAATGAATGTAGAGATTGGTATGCGACACGGCGGCATCTGCGGTGTGCCCTTGTCAAGTGCGGTAATTGGTGCGAGGTGGTTGCAGCGCGCCGAGCCGATCTTAATGCCAATTTCGCGTTAAACAACTGGCCACATGATGATGAAGAGATGATGCCGGGAGTCGGGTCGCCCGATTAGCCGTTGTCACCACCACCGTTGCGTGTAACTGTGTGTACGAAATCAATCACCCAAGGGGTGAGCATATCTGTTTTGGCCACATTTGGGGCTCGGTGCCAAATGGACCAGTTTCGGCAGTCGACTCCATTCAACCACACTGATACCCGCGTTATGACACCGAAAAGGGTGGTGAAAAAATGAGGTCATAGACCATGTCACCAAGGCCGACACAGGAAGGACCAGATCGAAGAGGGTTCAACTAATCCTTACTAAAGAAACGTCACCTGCTGCCGGAACTAGCACGATCGTCTGCAAGCATGGTTTTCTGAACGAGGAAGCGCTGATTAAGATAGAACGATCTTCTAGGAGCAGGATCCAGAAAATAGTGTTGAAAATATCCATTGAAGCATTCCTGTACACCCCACCCCCCGGTCAAGGATGTACGAGTCCGATCTCCGGCTGACTCCCCACGATGGCCAGTTCTGCCGGCTGTGCTTTAGCAAGTCGGACGACCTCTGCCCGCTGTTTGCCTCGGCGAACAACATGCCGAACAAAGTGCTGCTTCATAAGATTTTCGACTGCACCACCATAACGGTAAGTGACGTCCTCTGGCCAAGAAGTAGTTCAAACGACGAGCATATTTTTCTTCGATTTGCACGACTAGCAAGAAGGAAAGAGACAGAGAGAAGACACAACACAACCGAGATAGCGCTATTACAAAAGTGCTTCTTTAATGGGAGTAACAGAAAAACGATCATTTAAATTTGTATTTTTTTAAACTTCCCTTTTACAATGGGCGTCGGTGTTGGTGGTGATGATGACGGTGCATAGATTAGACTTTTAAAAAAAAAAACTATACCGGTTTTCTAGCTCGCATGGCCCCGCCAGCTTACACCACTTCTTTCTGATGGCAATAGAGAAGTTTGCGTTTGTTCGCCTTCCATGCCGAAAGCGAGCGAATGCGGCGCATACTTGGGCATGCCTTGTTCTTGGGGTTTCCTTTTTTGCTGCTCCTTTCTTTCATAATAAATACACACAATGGACGTAGTAGTTAACGCGAAGCACAAAAACCCTGGGCACCTTTAAGAGAAAAAAGCGAGATGAATGAGCGGAAAATGATTTTTCGAACAAACCGAGAGTAGCGAGAAAAGTCACAATTTCCAATTCACCTTTATTATTTTTATTCCTCCGCCCCGCTCTTCAATATCGCCCGTTTCCGCTCCTTAAATCGGTTTGTTTTCCAGGGGTTTCAAATCATTGTGCAACATTGATAGTGTCGCGATCGCGTTCTCGCCGTCGATCGCCGTTGTTTGTTTGTCGCAAGGCGCCCGTCGGCCAAGGGGGTTGGCAAAGGGGTTGAAGCTGGGTGGGTGGGGCCGCCCCTTCTGTGGGGCAGGAAGAAAAGACGCGGGAGAATATATATGATTCCATCTCGACGAAAAAGAGTACGAGAAAACGAATGCTCACCAGCTGAAAATGACAAGATAGCGCGAGAGAGAGAGGGAGAGAGTGAGAGAGAAAGAGAGGGAAGGAGCGCGAAGAAAAGACGGCACGAGAATATGAATAAGGGAAATGGATAATTCAAAGTTTAATTGCCTGACTTGTTGTTTTTTCTATCTTTCGTAAGAAGGCCCCCTTGTGTGGAATGGAAAAAATGCACGAAATCGTTATAAAGACGGGGTAAATAAAAAAAGTTTCAACTCTAGCAAGTCTCAAGGAAGGCGAGAAATAGTGAACCTATCTATACACGGCACGTTGCGTTGTGTGCTAGTGGTGGTAGTAAGTAGTAGTAGTGGTAGTAGTTTTATGTATGTATTTTAATGCCATAGATAGATTGCGCTCGATCGAGCCAAGAAGTTGGCGTGCCAGCAGCCCGACGACTACTACGATCTGTGCAGCTCTCGATAGATGGATAGATAGTTGGAAGTAGTTTTAAGTTTATGCTTTTTTTTTCTTTCCCCCATTTTAAATTCTTTTCCGTGTATAATGATGTTCACAGAAAAGGCTAGAAAAAAACATGCAACCACATGTGTATGCGCGCGTGTGTGTGTGTATGTACGCAATAGTAACTCTAAATGATCATTCCTTTTGAGAAACGCTCCACCGTGCAGGTTTAATTTTTCATTCTCATTTTGGTCCGACGTTTCTTCACGTGCTCCATGCCGCCAGCTCGATGATTCCAGTTTTCCATCTTTGAAAACATTTTGAAGAATCCACACAAATGGAGTTTCTTTTCTTTTCAGGTTCTTTTCGCTTCGGCTTTAGCATTTTGTGTATTACTTGCCTTCCTTTGCCCTGGCCAGTTTTCCAGAAATGTGTCGGCTGGCCCGTGTTGTGGAGTTCAGCTTTTTATCTTGCTTGCCTTCCGTTTGGTTTCTCCGCAGCAACCCGGGGGTTGAATCGGTATGGCGGATGCCCTCGACGGACAATTGAAACCAGAGCGCGAGCCGTCGTCAATTGTCGTCGTCGTCGTCGTCGTCGTCGTCTTGGCTTCTCGCGGCTTTGGTTACGTTCCCATTTTTACACTATGTTGTGAAAAATATCGCTATATTGCTACAACCCGTTCCCCATTCACGGTTCCTCACTCTCCCGTGCTCCTCGTAAGTCTTTTATGTTGCACTAAAAAGCATATCAACCGGCTGTTGTCTGTATGTGTCGGTGACGGAGGAGGAGCAAGGGGGGACCATTCCGACGGTATGCCATAGTAATGATGGGGTGGGAAAACATACTGCCAGGGAACCCGGTCAAAAGTATCAATTATAATAAAAATACATGAAAACTCTTTTAGTCCTGAAAGTTTTCATAATGGAAAGTAATGGAAAATCAATAACTGTATTTAAGGTTGTGTTTGAAAAAATTGTTTCATTATTTTTTAAAGTTAATTGTGTTTTATAGTTAATTGTATTGTATTTATAATTTTTATAACAACTTCAGTTTTTCTAAGTATCATCTTGTCTTGATACAAATGTTCTATTTAATCTATTTGGCATCTGAAGCAACTTGTTTACATGTTCGTTCTATTTGAATAATCTATTTATGTAGAACCACGTAGCACGACTGATTTCAAAACATGCTCTCGTTTTAGTTTCATACCACTCCATACCTGATGGCTATAAAATATAACTATACATGAAACGTATTCAGACTCTTTGAGGTGAAGTGCAAGCCTAGCATGTGAAAAAGAAACACACATCGACTCAAAGGCATTCTATCTTTTATGCCAACTCTCTCAACTAGCCCACTCCATCCAGCCTCCGTCCCCCAGCCGGGTTCTGCATTTCCTTCGCCACTCCACGATCGCCTTCCTGCCTACACTTTGAAGTGTGCTGTAGTGTTGTAGCGCTGTCAGTCAGTCAGACAAACGTTAAGTTAGTCAGTCACAGTTAGTCCGTCACATCGTTACCATTCTCCATATTTGCTCAATTCACAAGAGCGTACCACGAGAGGCACCATCATCCAGTAGCACGACAACCCATCCAACCCTCCCCTCCCCGTACGCCCGGTCCACGGACTTATGCTATCCACTTAAACAGCAGCATAAAATCCCTCCCTCCGTTTTCTGCTTTGCATCATCATGCTTCTTCGACCCGGCCGCTAATACCGACGCAAATACGCTCATAACTCCAATAGCCCATTTTCATGAAGTTACAAAAGTGTAATTTAGTTTCATGAGTTTTTGTAAAACACTCGCTCGCTCGCTCCCCCTTCCCCCCGCCAGCCCGTCCGTCTTTCTGTCTAACCCACTACCGGGGGCATGGACTGGTGTTGGTAAAAAGAGTCGATACATACACTCAGGTTTATGTGTGTTCAAGTGCGTGAATGCTCTGGGCATCCATGGCATTAGACTGTGTTGTACAAATAAAACAAAAAAAAACAGTCAGAAACTAGAGACCGAGGATAAGGAAGGACGCCAAGGAGGCAAGCCGGGCGGTGCGAGCGAACAAAACAGAAAATATGTTGCATCTGGCGTCTCGCTCGCGTCTTGCGGTAACGATTTACCTCACTTGATCTTCCATCCCGCCTTGCTTCCATCCTCTCCACCAGCTCCGACGTCTTGTCTTATGCTCCGGTTTCATATTTCTCGCGCTCCGATTCTCCGTCTTTACGAATCCATCGTGTCTTTCTCTCAGGGAGTTGCCTTCTTCAAAGTGATGCTTTTCGGATTTGTTTTGCTTCTCCTTTCCCAAGGCAAAGCACAGACTAGGATGACGCGCGTGGTAATCGGATAAGCGCGAGAGAGCGAGCTGGCCGCATGGAGCGTGTACCATCGGTTCATCCTACTCTAGCATTATTTTTTCCGTTTTTGTTGTATTGAGGCAAAGAAAATGTGCATTTTATAGACGATCATTAATCTTCGTACTTCTCTCGACTCATGTATTCAGGTTTTTTCAACTTCTATCTGTGTTTTTTTATGTTTTTTCTGTTTCCATACACACTAGCACCGCGGTACACAATCTACTTCTCTATTTCGTACGTCGTTTTTTCCTACTTTTTCTTGTTTTTCATTGCCCGTAGTCTCTTCTCAGTTCAGTGCTCTTTTTTCCCTCTTTTAATACCAACAATTTTACATTCCATCGGGAAGTTGTTTTTTTATATTTTTTTACTTTCTGCTCGCTCCTCGCCTTCAATCTTCTCGTATTAACGTAAATTGAACTTGGTCTTTGCCAGCAGCGCGCAGTGATGATGATGGTGTATGGTGCGGGAATGGTTTTTTCCGTTCTTAACGAGTTTTTATTTTTACTACCAACCCGTGTATTCTTTCTCCATTAAAAACTCCTCCGTCATGTGAACGTCATTCGCGCCGTGAATGTTATGTGTGCTACTTCTTTCTTAGATTTCCGTTCTCGCTACGAGTTCCGCCAGAATTCCGTCTCAAATCACACCAATTTAGCTCTGGGGAAGATGAAGTTTCTCGCGCATATCTCGATGAGACCCGCATTGTTAAACTATTCTACTCGCGCTTATCTAGGAATATCACCCGCTTGATTGTGTGTGCGCACACATGCACACTCCTCGAACACAGCGCAATTTGATGCTGGTTTCGAGTGGTAAGTGAAATAAATTGCTCGAACTTCATTCCGTGTAGATGTGTTTGTAGAATAATTGACATCAATGCGCGTTTGTTGATGAGGATGGAAATAAAATCGTTAAAAGCCATATCCAGGACACTCGTTTCGAAAATATTTCATTACCCCCCCCCCCCCCCCCCCCCTCCCCCCTCCGCGCGATCTTTACCAGCGTCCCATTTCGAAGCAGGACTTCGCACACGAAAGCGCTCCGGAAATGATCATCAATTTATTCCGCCTTTTTATGTACCAACATGGCATGAGAGCATGAGAGGAGCATAACAGAACATGGTGAGAGAAAGGCCCGTCAGAGCAGGCGAGAGCGAGGCGAATTAGAAGAAAGGTCAAAGTATGTCATATTTGTTTTATCGTCGTCTCTGCTCCCCTCCGCGATCCTCTCCTCTTCAACCTTTTCAAGGCGCTCTCTTTTTCGCGCATGGTGTTGGGATGCTGTGCTCTTTTTCTTTCTCAGAGAGGGAGAGAGAGGGAGCGCAGAGAGTCCGTTTATTGCATCCCCGGCAAAGTGTCATCGTTCGACGTCCGTCGTCGTCGTCGTCGTCGTCGTCGTCGTCGTCGTCGCCGCGGGGGGCTTCTTTTCCGCTGGATCTGGATCTGTCCGTCTAGCTACCGTCTACCGTCGCGCGTGCTTCCCTTCCCTTCGTTCCCTCCGCCCACCCGCAAATCCACCCGAGAGAATCGGTTATCCTCGGCGATTCGCTTCTTTGCGGCGGACTCCGCTAGCCAAGCATAGAAAGAAGGTGCATTCATGGTGCAACACATGGCGTTCTCGTGCGCCTGTGGTTAATTTTATGATGCACAGCAGAACGCCGTTAGAGATCATCCCCTCATTCGCCCCCCGCCACCTTTGGCCATACCCGTCAGCAGCGTCTGCACGATCTTTAACAACTTCCACTTGATGAGAATCCATGTATTTGTTTGTGTGCATGCATGCATGTACCCTTCCCGATTCCATGAAGGGGTACAATAGGTTTTTACAAGATTCTTTCCCATTCTCTGATTTGTTCCTCCATCGTTCATTGCATTGATTGAATTGATTGGATGTTGCTTTGCTGTTTTATTTTTAACCCCCGTTCGCGCGGATGTGGTTCAGTCCCGCTGGCTGTTACCATTTGTTGCGAAGTGGTTTCAAATTCCATCTTTATATCCTTTCCCACTATTGCCATCGCTATTAGCAACATCAACCGCGGTAGCAATAATACTGCTGTGTGCAAAAGGCAGCATAGTAAGCGGTGCGCAATACGAAATGATGGTATTTGCGTTTTCTGGTCCAACAAAGCGTTGGTAGTGGTGTTGGAATCACACTGGGTGTTTGTAGTTTTCTTAGGAGATTTAAACATCTGTTTTGAATAAAAACGCCTTTACGGGCACGTAAAGCGGACACGTAAACAGCTTAAAGACATATTTTTCGATAAACTGCTCAACTTACCTTGAAACTGGGCATGTAAATTATATTCGTATCTAGCAAACAATGATTGTCAACCAGGATCAATTAAATTGATCAGCTTTACGATAGATTGGTGGCGTCATTTTTTACCGTGAAAACTTAAATTGCAATGTAAAATCGTTATAAGTAAAATTTTTATTTTTTAATAATCACACATGATAATTTTCGTAGTAAACTATCCTATTTAACGTACGACACCCATATTGAATAAAGCCATGATATGGAAACCTTTTATGAAACCCCCCTAGGAACCCCCTCCCTTCCCATACATATCCCATTTGCGCGTTGTGTGTGGCAATGTGCGCGTTTCTATTGCCGGTCGGGCATATAACAGCCATTTTTGTACAGTTACGGATTTTTATTACTATCATCATTTGCTTTAAGGCCCTCGTCACGGCATATACAGTATTATTTCTGTGTGTACCTTTCCTGCTGGTTACTTTTGTCCCCCTATCCCATCCCCCCTCCGTCCCTACGGTCTTCACAATCGCTCGACGAATGCATCTAAACTACACCAATAACAACTCTCAATTGTACTGTTGCTGCCGCTGCTGGGTCGATAAATGGTGCTTCTAAAGTTTCATCCCCTCCCCGTGGGGCAACCTGCCAACCCCTTGCTGTCCTCCAGGCCACCCCGCCCGAAGCACACGTACATTTGGCCATCAAGCCCACAAACACAAAAGCACCCAGTGAACTGTTCTCGGACATGCTCTTGTCGACAACTTCTCGTCAATTTCTTTCCGTACTTGGCAAGTTGTTTCATTTATACAATTTCTGTTTCCTTCTTCATCTCTCAGCTTCCCTCCCGTTCGCTCATTAATTGTATATTCCATGCACATTTCCCGTAGTTTAAATAGAGAAAGACGGAGAACGAGCATGAAAAGAGGGAGGCGGTCCACCTCTTTCTCTCTCATCGATTCACTTCCGTCTCTCTCGCTCCCCCCGGGTGGTGCTCGTTTATGTCTTGTCGTCAGCATAATCAAACGGCAGTATGATCAATATCATAATTGTGGTGTTCGCTACATCATCTCTTCTCTGCGCCCGTCCGCCTCGTATTAATATCATGGCAGTATGTTGGGAATTGAAAATGTCGATCTGTAGGAATGTTTTACTATGCTTTTTTCGTTTTTAAATCCCATCAATCCCGAACATGGTGCTGCGCGGTGTGAATGTATGCGTTTTTGACGCGCGTTGCTTTGATTAATATTTTTCCCTATCCATCAATTCAACCCCCAGTCCCTTAGTCCCTTTCCCCATGCACTATTATTACATAACATGCCCGGTCGTTCGAATTCGATTTATGTCGCCATGTGAATCATCCTTGATTCGGTTTGGGTAGCGCGCTCCCTCCGTCCAAATGTTCGCCCAACATAGAGTGCATAAGCGGACGCGAAAGCAGGAGCATTAAAGTGGACACAGACAGTCGCAAATTCATCCCACTTTTGAACGGACGATCAGCATCGCACCACCATCCCGGGGGCAGGGTTCGATGGAGGTTCGTCGCGCAATCAATCGATGTTGTGTGGCGGATAAAGTGGGCGCCCAAACGGCATGTAAATAGTATCGCTAATAGCAATAACAACACCGCGAACGGTAATAATAATCATAAAACAAACCGTCGAAACAGACTCGGCACACACAACGCCACGTGCCTACGACACCGTGGCGACGAATCAAAATCACAACGACCACCGAGCAAGCGCTGGAAGCAGTGATTCTCAACCGATCACTTCGAACCAATAGAACTGACGTATGTTGCAATGAATACAATTGGCTTAATTGAATAAGTATACTCTCATTTGATAAATTTTGTTTTGATGTACTCGATAATTTAAGAGTGTCATATTTTCAAGTGATGCTAGTACAACAATCATCTAGTTTACGATGTATTAATTTACGATTTCAATCGTCTAGGTATGAGTGAAATTATCTAAAAACTTTGAGAATCATCCCTGTCTCGTATTGTGTAGTCCAATGTGTGTTTTTTCCATCTTACTAAAACTTGTTGACAGATTGTTTGATAAAACTGGTCAAAGCTGCATGAGAAAAATGCTTTTAATTTGCAGTTAACCTGAAACATTTTTTACAAAAAACAAAGATGAAAAAAAGTTTGAACAATTTGAATTTGTGAAATTGTCTATCCATTTACGAATTTATGTATCTTGTTGTTTACGATGAGAATCTCTGCGAACGAACGCGAATCGCGAACCGAATTCATCGAACACGGATGAACCGGCAGGTCGTCGCTCGCTCGATGGGAAGATAGAAAAGGTGAAGAAGCTTTCGAAAACAAAAATAAAATAAAACATGAAAATCATAATAAGCGTGTGCTTTAGCCGATCTGGCCGGAGTTTGGTGGGTGGTACAGGAATATTTAAAGTCTCTGAAGAAGGCGACAGGAAGAGGACGGGGGAAGGGGGCCGATTGATGAAGATTGAAACGATGCCAGGGGGATGGGTTGTGGCCGCTGCCGAGAGTGGTGTTTGCAGAGAGGTGTTTCGATACATACGGAAAAAGCGAACGATAGAATACATTTCGAAAACGAGAACATGGAAAAAGTTCGAAAAAATAAAAATGGGGCCATATGGAAAAACAACAAGAACGAACAGACAACAGAAAAATATAACACTCACAGACACACACAAACCCACACCATACAAACAGAAAAGTCAGAAATGAAAATAAAAGCATCATAATGCTTTTCGTCCAAGTATGTGGACCACGACGACTACGATGACGACGATGGGTGGTGGTGATGATGGGCGCGCCCGGTGGTGGGGAGAGGACGAGTCAAATTTCCTTTTTCCACGCCCTCGTTCCGCCACCATCCTCCTCGGTCAACCCTGCCAGTATGAGAAATGATGAAATATTGCTCATTTTTATTATGTACGGAAATTCGAGACTTTGACGTTTCGGCTCGTCGTTTGCCTTACTTTCTGTTCTCTGTTTGACTTTTGAACAATTTCTTTTCATTTCACTCCCATAGCTCGGCCGCTGCTCTCTTCCGAGGCCAGCCTTGTTCTTATTATGGTTTTGTAAATTGTTGAAACGAAATGGGTGTTTCTTTTTTTTACAAAAAGAGTCTCAAGGCTTCTTTCGTGCTTTGAGATTTCCTCCGCGTTGCAAAACAAATGGAAGCATCGCCCGGCAGTTGGTCCGTGGCTTGGTTTAAAAAGTCAAACGTTTGGTTGCTGATTGCCCATCCACCGGGAGCAATAGAAAGGATGGCTCAGCTTTACGTCGAAAATAACACATCTCGACCGGTTCGCCGATTTGTTCCATTTTTGTTTGATTTTGAACAACGTAAAAGCACACATTAAATGATGCTTGCTCGCTTTTGTAACAATCTTTTTTTGAATGTGTTATTTCTCCTCATTGTCTTTCCTTTACGGTATGTGTGTATTTGTGCGCAATGGACGTACTACATAAAAACCGTTGTGTGCTGGCGCACTGTTTATGGCTGCGCTGAAATAAATTGTGCCTTTAGAGCGAACGGTGTCTGTTTGTCTTATACTTAGCTCGAAGTTTTGTAATGCAAAAATGGAAAAACATAGAGAGAGAGTGAGAGAGAGAGGGAAACCATGGAGAGAACGTACTCTGTGGCGGTGTGAGGGAGAGGAAAAGCATAATAAATTGGCATTCCAATACCAGCCCTGGCGGATGGATGGCGAGGGGGTGGACCAGGGGCTGGTTGGAGATGCGATTGAATGCGATTGTGTGCTGGCAAATGGCAACATATTTTCACAGACAAACACGCATTGGCCCAGCACACCGAAAAGAAGTCAGGAGGAGGTGTACTACCTCCGGTTGGTGGTACGCACCACCCGACAAGCATCGCAAAAACAGTAACGAACAGAAAAAGCACGGAAAATGCAAATCCAAACCTCATACAGGCGCACACACACACACACGAAAACGAAGCGCTAGCCAACATGCACATCTTGTAGTAGATTGAAGCAATCTTCAACCATGTCTTGAAGATCTTTCCACTAGCCTTCGGTTGGTCTAGAATATCTTGTTATTCGTCTTTGCGTTTGCGTTTTGAACATACATCGTCCTCCTTACCGGGGACCGGGCCCTCACCTCGATGCCGCCATCCCGCCAGCTCGAGCCACACAATTGGACGTGACTTAGCATTTTGCATCAGTAATCGTATGCTGGAACCCCCTGGGCCGATGGTATCGACGTAAGCGCATAGTTCAACATTTTCTTATACAGCTTTTTTTAAAAGTGTTTGTACTATCGAAACGTTTCCGTTCGCTCTTTGGAATATTCCAGCCAGCTTCTTTCAAGCTCCAGCCTAGTACTAGCACGCCTTTTATAGATCGAACGCAACCGAACTAGATCGTGTGCAGTTGGTTTTGCGATAGTTGAAGAAAGGAAAGAAAAAGATTAGCGTGTGTAAAAATTGCGCAATGCTTGCTCAGCCTTTTTTCTGCCAGTCGGAAGAAACTTGTGATGGTTTACACCATTTTCATAGATGATCTTCATATTGTTCGTTTGTATTTTCCTCATCAGAGCTTTTAATGTTATAAAGGGGGAATAAGTGGCGCCACGCATTTCCCTTGAAAACATACTAAGTATATTTGAAAACATACTAAGTACGTGAACAATCTTCTTACTATAAAAATCTTAAAAATTGCTGCGCATCGCTGCCAATGAATATTATTTACAAATCTACCAGAAACCACTCTCGTAGCCAGGGTTTAGTCAAAGTCCATCTGTTCATCTTAAAGTCTTCACAAAAAGTGAAGGTCAGCCATCTTTTTCTTTCCAGACTAAGCCATTAAACTCTATTCCGGTTTCTACACGAATCGCTTCAAACCGTGGAAAAGAGCAAATACCAGCCAAAACCATAAAACTATTTGCTAGCCGGAGTTATTTGTGTAACAAAGGAGGATTCGTGCTGAAGTAAACGTTGTTGTCGAGTAAAAGTTGAACGACTTCCAAACAAAAAAAAAGTAAAAAATTAGCCCAGAAAAACAGTGCGCTGGAAAGCGGTTGCGGAAAACGCGCATTTAAGAAAAAGTTTATATTTTTACGATGAAAAATGGCGCCAAAATCGATCACAAAGTTCGATACTAACGCAAATTTCCATAGTATGGAACCAAGCTTAGCATGGAAACCAACTTTGAAAACTGAAACTTTGTGGATGAGTTGTGGGATTATTTTGCATCGTAAAAATATAAACTTTGTTTTTGTTCCTGTGTGGTTTTGAATCAACTATATAGTACATACTTTTTTTTCCCCAAAAGTTATTCAAGTTTTTCTCGACAACAAGGTTTACTCCGACTCGATCATTTTTTTGTCTTTTTAACGAACCAGCGCGCAATGACGCAAAATCATGCAGACAAAATAATTACATCACTTGAAGGATTCTAAATGTACCTTTTAAATACCATTTGAAAACCTTGAAAACATCTCGAAAAAGCCTAAAATAGTTTCACCAAATTGACGCACTCGGTATAATTAGATTTGCATTTGTGTGAAGGTGTAATTAGAGATAGTAAAAACACATAAAAAACCCCACTCATTTAAATAGTTGATATTTCATTCATATGAGGCCGAGAAATAAGTTAATTTTTTCTTTCGTATGCGCAATGTCTAGTTTTATTCAACTGTTATGTAACGTTGTCCTTATCTTCAACTCGTTTTTTTTTGTGTGAAAATAAATATGTTTCTTCTTGTATTTGTTAAACATTATTTTTAAACTTATCTTTGTGTTTTGTGGAAAACCCATAGCAAAATCATTTCTCCATGTGCTTTACGTTAAAAGCAAGAATGAAATACTATGTTATCAACAAAACAAACGCACTGGCCTTACAAATATTTGCTGATAGTATGCGAGTGGCCTATTTTTTTTTTCCTGTACGAAATAGGATAATAGTGAATTGAGGTTCGTTAAAACAGCCATAAAATTATGAACGGTTTCTTACCACCTCGTCTGCACACACTACCACCAGTTTTATCAAAACATTTCCGGCCATTCGAAAACATAAGGGGTGAGATGAGGAGAGGGAGAGGGGGTGGGGGGGCGGGTGGTGAGGTAACAAAAATGTGTATGATAAAAGGCGATCTTTTCTAACGCTCGAAGAGTTTGTCATTGTGGGTTTTTCGATATTTTTTTCTATGTTTTCATGGGACTGCTTAAAGGAATAAATTCCTTTAATTGGGACGAACAGCAGTGTTCGAGTTCAGTTGTTGTTTTTCTGCCGGTCACTGTACCTCCTCCATTCACGCATACCACGGTGGCGCCCGGTATGCCAAGTCTTTCTTCAGTGCCTTTTTTATACGCCAGGAGAGCGATAAACATATTTTTACCTACACACACAAACACACAAATCCATGAAGTGATCGATGTTCCTCGTCGTTTCGGAGCGGATTAAAAAGTTGATTATATTTCTTTCTTGAGTATTATTTTTTTTTTTGCGATTCCCTTGCGCCCGCTGCTTTCTATCACGGGTTTTCGTCTCTGTTTTTTGTGAAACAACCGAGTATAAAATTGAAACGTAAAACCGAATGTTCGATGTTCGGTTCGGTTTTACGTTGCACAATTAGCGTAATTAGACGAGTCGGAGTAAAAGAAACCAACAACGGTGGGAAGGGGGTAAAAACACAATTCATTTGCATTAGATAGAGCGAAATAATAATCGAGTGCGGTTTGCGTGGCGGGGATGATATGTGTTGTAATAGTAGGAAGCATAAAATCGGCCAACCGCGAAGAAGCTATACGGTGCCTCCTGGTTTCCTTCTTCTTTCGCTCTTGGTCTTCTTCATGGCGTGCATAAATAACACAGCCAGACACACACACACACACACGATCGGAGCCCATCGGAATAGCTGGCTGGCTGGCTGACAGGCTGGGCATATCTCCCTTTTTGGATTGGAGTAGATTTTCATGAAATTCTAGATGCGGCCGGTGTTCGTTTCGAGTCCGTTATTCAAATATACCCTTTTTCGCTCGCCTCATGCTCCTCGTGTCGCGACATGCGGTTCGTTTCCGAATCGATATGTCAATATTTAAATAGAGAATTCATCGTTACGCAACTGCAGCGCGACACCCAACGTAGCCGGTTCCAACCGATCTCCCCTCACGGCACCCTACTCCTGGGGCCGTTCCCAGCAGGTTACTATCAAGTGTAACTGTGTGTAACTATGGGCTGATTTTCTATTACGTTTTTTCTTGCGTGTACCGTGGCATATTTTTTCAAATAAAGATTGATTCTTTTTAATCATTTTTTTTTTTTGTTCGGATGTACCGTACCATCATCACACACACCCCATATCGCCACCGCTTCAGAGCTGGCAAGTCAAGCACACTCCCAAAGAAACGGCGACAGCAATTCCCTTATCTTTTGAAAGAAATCTTACAATATCCCTCGTCCCTCCGGCAGACGTCCCTATCGGACGGGGACCATTCGCTACCCTCTTCGCTCCGACGGTGTTCCATATTGCGTTTACAATAGTATTGTTGTCTCGGGGTGGCGGCCAAACGCTGATTGACAGTGTTAAAAATGCCCAATACTCCAAAATTATCGCCCTTATTTTTTCGTCTTTTTTTTTGTTGGATCCCAAGATCGGGGTTTTCGTTTTTCTTTTTCGGGGTGTAGCTGTACAAGTTGCCCAATGCACACGCTTTATCTCTATGCAAACGATTTTAGAAAACCTCTTCACTTGCTGTGGCGGTTGGGAGTGGGAAAAGGGGGAGGAAATAAGTGAAGCAACGTGCAAGATACCCATAATATGATTTATGATTTGTGTGACCCCGCTGTAAACTTCTTTTGTAACATTTGTTATCTTTTCTTTTTCAAATCTTTCTTCCTTCCACAAACCTGTGGAACCAACCTACCATCTTGTGCCATGTGGTGTGTGGTAACTCGATCCCTTGTCGTCACCATGGCGACGGCGCTAACATGGTTGCGAAATGCAGCTCAGCTTTCGCGACGATCACGATGCCAACATCTGCGCCAACTGTATCGTCAGCATCGAGGCCTTCTACAAGTACAAAGCGAAGTGCGTGGAGAACGATCGGCTGCTGCGCAAGAAGCGGGTCAGTTTCTTCGCCGGGCTAGGCCTGGCCGTGGGGACGGATCCCCACGGTAACGGGGCGGAAGAGGAGGCCGATGCGCGCCAGCAGATCCTGGCCCAGTGTAAGCGGCGTCGGTTGAGCGACGGTGACGATGTGGACCACCGAAGCCACCGCGGTACGGTCGGTGGTGAAGCGGGGAAGCCTTTCAATGGAACCGGAGGAGAAGGAGGAGGGGCGGACGATGGTTTCGATGACGACGAGGAAGCGAATCGAGGGCAGCCCCGGTATCGTGTGAAGCAGGAAGTGATTGATGAGCAGGAGGAAGCCATTGGCCACAAGCACGAGCCGCAGCAGGAGCAGCCCGAGGGGGAAGAGGACGACGACGAGGAAGAGTTCTTCAATCCGAACCAGTTCCTGGCGCAAGAGACGCAGATCGACGAGGGTGAGCACGAGGTCAGCTCCGACGGTGGCGTCGGTGGCGATGGGTTGACGGCCAACGGGAGTAGCAACGATGAGGCGGCCAGTTCCGCGTCGTATGATCGTCCCTGGAAGACGACGGAATTCGCGCCCCAACCGGGTGCGTCCGGGCTGAGGACGCTCAAGATTACCGACTACTCGAACGTGACCGGCAAGCGGGGACGTCCTCAGCGGTTCGAGACGGGTGACATGCTGCCGGCAGGTGGTGGTAGTAGCGGTAGCAGCAACAACCTGCTGGCGTACCACCAACGGGAAGCGGTCTACCGGGAGCTCCAGAGGTTGAACGGGATGGTTGCGAGCGGAGGCGGTGGGGTGATGGGACGGATGGCGATGGTCGTATCCCCGCAGGGACCGCACCGGCGTGCCAGTGGCGGAACGATCGAGCCGACGAAGAAGGTGCAAAAGTTCCTGGACGACGGTCTACGGGAGCTGATTTATAATGCCGGCGCACCGAATCCAAACTACTCTCGGGTACGTAAACTACCAAATGTCTTTCACACTCAAATTTACTTAAGGTAGAGATCTCGATTCTGTCTTTCAAGCTTATACAAATTTGCTGTTTTGCTTATTGCTGTGAGATCCATAAATGTTTATTTGTAAGAAGAAGATGAATATGATAAAAACAATATATGAAATACTATTTGAAGATCATGAAGAAAATGGTACCATAATGTTCTAGTATCAGCACTTACATTTTTGCAGCAACTTTAGTAAAGCCATGAACATTTATCATTTTCACGAAGGAAACCTGTAAAAGCGTGATCCCTTGAACAAATAAAAGCAAAGCAACATTTCTAAGATTGAATATAAATGTAACTTTTAAATCAAATTAAGAAAAACTTAAATGGGAAAAATGAGTATAAATATCGCATAAACCGACCGTGATTGAAAAAAAAGTATAGGAATACGAAATTGTAATACTGTATTTTAAAATCCATGGCAAACACTGATGAAATTTCTCTCCCTTTTTAGGATGGAGGATCGACCAACTTCATGGTAGTGAAAGCACGCTTCAACTCGTACAACATAATCTTCGACGACAATCGGTTTCTGCGACGGAACAAATCGGTCAGCGGGTTACCGAAGTGGTACTGGGCGTGCAGCGTCACCGGATGCCCGGTGAAGATCTGCAGCTACGCCGGTCGGTTGTTTAAAACCAACGAACTATCGCACACCCACCCGCCGACCGAACCGGACGCCGACAAGCGCTACGAAACGATCCAACCGGATCCGCTCGAGGCGGAACAGCTCCAGCGGCAACTTCTCCTCCAGCAGCAACAGCAGCACCAGGCGCAACAGGAGCGTCTGCTCCGGCAGCAGCAACAGCAGCAGATGCTTCGCCAACGACAGATGGAACTGGCCCAGCGGAGAGTGATAGCGACGGCTGCGCTGATGGCCGCAGCGGCCGCATCCGCCAACCACAACGAGGAGCTGGAGCGTTTGAGAAAGGAATCGCTAGCTGCTGGCGCTGAAGATCTTGCTGACCGGAAGTGCCACTACGAGCTTCGGAGGGCGGACGATGGTACGGAGCTGCTTATTTACGCTGGCCACAGCCACGGGTTGATCATGACGCGCAAGGATGGTGTGCGGATTTACCGGTGCACGAGCGACGGAGAGCAATCCTGTACGGACACCGTATTCCTACGGCCGGACGGACGGGTGGCAAAGGTTTGCAAGGAGACGAACGTCAACTACGACATGGAGCTGCCGGACGAACGGAAGGATGACGGAGCAGGTGGGGAAGGAGCCGTGGTTACCGAAGAGGAGGACAAAAAACGCCGACCACAGAAGATCATCGTGTACGAGGGCTACCGATACAAGTACTGCCACGCGCGCCCCGAGGGCAGCTTCTACTGGCGGTGCGTCCTGCGCCACGAAAAGGACTGCCTTGCGTCGATACAGACGAAGCGAAACCTTGAGTTTCTCAATGTGAACGATCAGCCGCACAATCACGATCCTCCGGATCCGTCCGAGCCGCACGAGAACGCAATGCTGTGCGAAATCCGCCTACCAGCGAAGGGCGAAGAAGCGGAAGGCTCGACCGACTTCAAGCTGGTTAAGAGTGGCCAAAAGCGAGAGTTTCTCATCTACAAGGGCTACCGGTACTACTTCCAGTACGAGTCGAAAAACGGTCGACGATCGTATCGGTGCACGATGTTTAAAAACTGTCCCGCCGGAGCATTCCTGCTACCGAACAGCACCATTCAGGAGGCGAAAAATTTCATCCACACCCACCCACCGGTGGAGGACATGGAGAAGTACATCACGAAGGATAGTTTAATAACGAGCCCGATCAAGCTGTCCGTCGATGGTGGCGATCCGGCTGCAATGGCCGCGTGGAAAGCGGCCCAAACGGCAGCAGAGAGCGGGCCGTCCAATACCGGACCGTCGGGTGGAGTGGAGCCGCTGAGTAAGGACCCGGAGGTGGCCCGAAGGAACGGCTATCGGATCATCAAAAACTACAAAAACAAGGAAATCATGATCTACCTCGGTTGGCGCTACTTTGAGGATTACAAGAAGAAAAGTGGTGGCCAGGTGTGGCGCTGCTCGTCCCATCGGTTGTGTCGTGGCTCGGTACATCTGTTCCCGGATGGTTCAATTAATTTCGCCAAACTTGTCGATCACAATCATTCCCCGCCGAAAAAGATCCTAAGCCACTCGTCGGTGGGTGGTGGCGGGATGGGCAAGGCTGATGACCTGGACGGTTCGAACGAGCAGCTAGATAGCGCGGGGGGCGATGTGTTCCCGCGTGGCGGTGGCATCGGTGGAGCTTACCATCGGTACATCACACACCAGGGTCATCGTTTCCGGTTCGCGACACGAAAGCGCGAGGGAACCATCTACTGGCGGTGCGCAATGAGACTCGAGACAAAGTGTCCAGTGTCGTTCCATACGCGAGAAGACTCGTACGAGCTGGTGAGCACACGCAATCACGAACACAATCATCCCATTCCGACGGTTTGGCCTGAGGTGGCCGGTGGGCAGATCGACGAGGAGCTACCGAAGGTTCGGCTCCCGGCGGAAGAGATTGGCACGACGGATTTCATCCTAACGAAAAACTCGAAAGGGCGCGATTTGGTTATCTACCGAAACGGCCGGTTCTATCTCGACTATTCGCGCAAGGATGGTAAAATTGTGTTCCGCTGTTCGGCCGTGTCCGGGTGTCGGGCAACGGTGCTTTTGCTCCCGAACAAAACGCTCCAGGTTCCGGAAGACTTTAGCCACAACCATCCCACGGTGGACAGCTGGGGAGCCGAGCAGGGCTCGACCGCTACGAACCGTGCGCAAAAGTCGGAAGAAGAGGAAGAGGATGTTGAGGAAATAATAGGCAATGGGGTCGGATCCTTCGAGGGTGGTTTCGATCGGGCTTTGTCGAAGATCGTCCTTCACAACGGCTTCCAGTATCGTTTCGTGACGCGCCACCCGACGGAACGGAGTGCATTCTATCGATGTTGCAATTTCGATGTCAAGAAGCAGCAGTGTCACGCGTCGCTCTACACCGACCTAAACGGGGTCGTCATCCAGGCGAGTCAGCAGCCGCACAATCACGCCCCGGGTGACTACCTTCAAGGGCCGGCCAAAACACCCAGCCCTCAGCAACAGCAACACGACACATCCGATCTGATCGGGACACGCGATTACAAGATCGTGAAGAATTGGAAAAATCGTGACGTGCTGGTGTTCCAGAACTGTCGCTACTTCCTGCACTACGTGCGCAAGGACGGTCGTAAGGTGTGGCGATGTTCGGCCATTCGGAGTTGCCACGCAGCGGTGTATCTGAACGCGGACGGCACGGTCGATCAGTTCCGTGGACAACACGTGCACGAAATACGTCCCGAGGGTGAACCACGGCGTCGCCGGCGCAGACGCAAGGCCGAACTGATGTATCCCTTTGGGGCGGCGGTCAGTGGTGGTGGACCTACCAGCGTGTCCGGTGCGAATCGAGCGGCCGCTGCTGCTGCGATGGCTGGAATGTTTGCCAATGGAGGGATGGTCACACCGGCGGAACTATTGGCTCGCACAGGAGGAGGAGCAGGAGGGGGGTCGGCGATGAATGGCACATCGGGTGCGCCGGCAGGCATGATGAACGGAGCGTCGATACAGGCAATGGCCGCGGCGATCAATGGTATCACAAATGGGCATACCGGTGGTGGGGGGAACGAATGGATCGATTACAGCGATTACGGTATACAGATGAGTGCCCCGGACACAGCCCATGGTCAGACAGGTGGTCGGTCGCACGAGGAAAACCAATCCCTCTGGGATCAGTTCCATCCCCATCAGGGAATGGCGGAGAATAGTGGGGAGGGCGAGTCGTTCGACTTCAACTACCACTCGGTGTTTGGCAACCAGGAGGCCTTCAATTCCTACACCGCCCATGCCTTGGCGCAACATCATCTTCAACAGCAGCAGCAGCATCATCGCACCATACAACAACAACTTCAGCAGCGAATGCAGCAACTGAACGGCGGTGGCCCGCACCAGCAAGAACCGTCGCAACCCTTACTGATCGACAGCAGTGACGCGGAGGAAGAAGATCACGCACCGTCGCGGGAGGAAAGTGACGACGATCAACCGATCATCGTGCCCGAGGTGAAAATGGAAACCGACGATCTGTGATCTATGGCTTGCAATCGTTCGTCCGCGCAAAAGCAAGCGCAGGCCGCCACATGAACTTTTAATGCAATAATCAACATCACTAGGCATGACTGCTGCTCTTGTTCTACTTCAAGTAGTTCTATTCAGCTAAAGACAAACATGCCGTGGCCCCCCTTTTTGCCACCATCACTAATAAGCAAAGCAATGCAAAGCTTGAACGAAAGTATACGCGCCGTACCGGGCGGCAGGGAGAAAAGATAGATAGATCGTATAGACGATGGAGATCGTGCAAAATTCGTCAAGTGTCCTTCCGTTTTCCGTGGATCATTTTATTAGTTTCTTATATCTCTAAGCTAACACACGAGCCATTTAGTAAAATTACCCTTTAAGGCAAGAGCACAGCAATATACTTCCCTGTAGAACCATTCCGCTTGGCCAAATCCAGTCAAAATTAGTCTATCGACGAGAAGGTGGTAGAAGATACGGACGCAAGGTAGAAGAAGGAAACATAAATTTTACACACTACGCAGGGGTCCTTTAGAGTAATTTAGTTAGTGTCTTTTTATTGTTTACCTCCTCTGGACAAGTTGTTGCATTGTTCGTAAAATCTTTATGGAGACTGCTCGCCCCAAAACTCTCCATCACGGAACATTAGAGATTAGATGAAAACTGAAACTTTTTAAGGAAAAGAAAAACAATATTCTAATAAGCTATACATTTAATAGGAGCTCCCATATTCCGGGCAGACGGATTTGCAGTGGATGCGTATTTGTTTTCATTTCTTCCAGCATATTTTTAAATAGGTAATTAATTCTAGCCACATAAGCTGCAGAGACAACTTTCGCCTCTGCGTGTTTAATGCCAGTGAGACTACTAGAGAAGACAGCAAATAGCCATTTAGTAGACTGTGTTTCGGGAGGATGGGTGTAGCAAAATTTGTTATTCTAATTGGCTTCATTAACGGGAGATATTTATAAAAGAGTGAAGGTGATCACTTTCTGAATCCCCATATCGGTTTGAGACAACGGTTAGGGAATTGATAAGGGATACACGAATGTTTAAATTCTCCTTTGGAAAAGTTGTTATGTTATGTAAGTCTGAGTGTTCGTGCAGTGACAATGTCCTTAAGAAATTCATTTTTTTTTATGTACACCGTAAAACGATTCATTATTGAAATACATGAGGCTATGGGACGACACCCAGTTCAAGGTTTGAGGAAAATTGTTACTACTTTGTATGGGAATGGGAAACGAAAGTGGCCAAACGGAGAGAGAGAGAGTCCCCTACATTTAGGTATTTAGAAAGGACGTAACACAGAATTCCTATTTTATGATTTATAGTTCGAAACTAAAGTAAAAAAAAATACACTCCCGTATGGCTAGTAGAAATTATTCACAAGTTGAAGCAAAAAAGCATTAGAAAATATGTTAGAAATATATAATGAAATTGGAGCAAAAAGTTATATCTTAGCAAAAGAACGCAAACAACACATTGTGTTTGAAGTATGTGGCAATTTTTATCGATTACATTATATTGTATTTTGATTTTGACCTTTTAGTGAATTCAAACGACACACGCAAAGCCGAGATAGCTCGGGAAGCGCAACATAACCGAGAGTAGCAATAGGATATGAATGACAGAAAAAAATAAACCTAAAGTAAATCAAAACATGTTCAAACCATGTAAGAAAAGACACTCAACCTGCTGGTAAGGGGAATAAAAAAAAACATACAGTAAATACCCAGTGACACAACTCTTCCAAGCGTACACGCCTAAATATACTCAAACAAGCGACAAGCCAACAGCCAACGTATACTCGTAAACTCACCACCAAGGCGCACTCATTTAATAGTACGGGACATCATTCACCTTATCGAAACACTGCTTGCAATCGTAAATGATAACGAGAAAACGTACATTCTATAGATATAGTGGTCGTTCACGCCAACGAGGCCAACCCCTCCTAGAAGTAAAAGAGAATGCTACAATGTACTTTGCGAGTATAAGTGTACTAACTAATGCAATAAAAATAAGGGATGAGAAAGAAGACAAACTGAGTCGAAAACGATCGTTCCACTGTGAACAGCACCTCATACGCCGTAAAACATAGAACTATTAACTAACAGAAAAAAGCAAAACACAATAGTAGCAACATAAATACACCAACGTCTACCATTTCTACTTGACAACAGCATAATAGCAATCAAATAAACCTTAAAACATCAGACAAGAAGCCGATATGTAATAGGGTTAGAGTTTAGAGTAAAGCAGAGGCACACGTATTAAATTATGAAAAAGATATACAAATATACATATATATAAAACATATATAGTGCGATGTTTACAACATGCAAACAAAACAATAGCAACGGCGAAAGTGGTAAACAGACACTGAAATAGAAAAAGAGAAAAACACAAATAAAAGGTATTTATTATTAATTGTGTGTTGATTTTATCTCCATTTGTGCAAGCACAGAAAGAATAAGTATCAACCACGCAAGCTGTACGAGAAAAGGGTGTCTTTTTATTTCATTTCTTACAGTTTGATAAAGGTGAAGTGTAACCATTTTTTGACACGACATTTTGAAATGGATAACTGTTTATAATCTTTAACACAGCTTAAACGCTTAAGTGTTGGTTTACCAATGATTTAATATTCCATGGAGCGAGCAATGCAAGGTGAGTTCTGTGTCATAAAACCTATGCTTCTACATCACGCTACACTTTGTTACACAATCTCATAAGTTTCACTCTAACTCGAGCAAAGATATGAAGGCGGATGATAAGATTATGAATCAGCACATTGAGGTATTGGTGTTGTACAATTTGTTTTCGTATTTCAACAATGCACTCTCCGCAACTCTATAGAAATAATTTATCGACCAATGATAACATTTTTTACAGCTAAACGATGCGTATATCATAAATGAAATATCATACAACAAATAAGTTTAAAAGCAAATCTAGACTAGAAAAAATACTACTATTTAAACTGTATGCGTTTGTTCATACATTTTTTTCTTATTGAATCTGCTAATCGTCGTATTTGTTTAGGTTTAGGTAGTAAACCGAAGCAAAATCTCAGTGTAGGAGCGCCATTCGTAGCGATAAAATATATATTAAGCTAAGAGAACATGTAAACATTTAGCTACCTAAACATCAGTACAATTATGAATCAGTACGCTGTCAATTCACATGGAACCATTCGCTTCCTTTTTCGGAAGTCTTCTTCATATTGGAGGATGTTTGATTGACTGTTGTGTACCATTAACTAAACAAAATTCATTTTGGTATCGGTAAAATGCAAACAGTGCAGTTTGCAGAATGGGGCTCAGTTTGAACGCAGCTCCGCGGTTGGCTCCGATGGCGTTTGCGACGTAGGTTCCGGTTCGTTCAAACGAGTGCTCTGTGAATGGAGTGAAAGGGGACGTTATTTGTAGTACGTACGGACTAGTACGGATTTTTCGCCGATGACTTACCTCACGATATTGCTTCTCCATCTCCTCCTTGGTGGCCCGTTTGAAGAACCCGGCCCGATAGAGACCGTACGTGATCGAGCCGAGCAGCAGTAGGCCACCGAGTGCGGACACGATGTACACCCAGATCGGTGTACTGGAGGTGGAGTATCGGTAGACGACGGTGAACGGATTGGAGCGGGTCAGTTGGAACGTGGTGCCGGATGGGTCGTCCTTTTTCTGCACGTCGGCCGCCATTACCAGGACGAAGATGTCTTCCCGCTCGAGGAAGGCCTCGTTGATCGCATCGAGATCGAGTGGGAAGTTGATGGTGATGCTGATCGGCACGTTGGTCGGTCGGAAGATATCGACGAGCACCGTTAGCCGGGCACACTCGATGGCGATCGAGTCGTCCTCGGCACAGCTGAAGAACAGCGTCCGGTTGCCAGGGAGTCCCTGAAGGATGGCACTGTTCATCGGCGCCAGGCTACGGCGAACACGCGAATGCTCCTCAACCTGACCAAGGTATCGGTTGAAGTCGGAGGACGCCTGACGCCTTCGACGGCGAAGACTCATTGAGTCGTGATCCATACTGCCCCCGGTGGAGAGAAGATCGAAGTCACTCGGCTGCCGATGGAGTGCATCGACGTCGACCGGTCCAGGATGGACGGAACCGTGCTCGATCGGGTTGGGCAACAGCGTGACGTCGTTCTGCGTCCATTCATACTCGAGCGTTTTGTAGCTATATAAACCCTGCACGATGATTTCGTTGAAGTTGATGATTTTGTAAGATTTTCCCGAGCTTGGTTTGTGGTAAATCAGTGGAACATCCAGTGTGAAGGTCAGATTCCGGAACATGCTCGGACCGTTACTGTGAACTTGGATCTCGTAAGAGATGTTCTGTATTCCGGACTGCTGTTCTAGGTACAACTCGGATACGGAAGTTTTTCTGCAAAGAACCAAAACAAGGGAAGGTCATTCTCAATTATCACGATCAGCTAGCGACTGAGCTTACCCTATAATCTCGATATCACTAAACTCCTGCAGGGTTAGCGTTTCCTCGAGGAAGTTATCGTCCTGTGCCGACTCCTCGCTGGAACTGAGTGCCTCGGCTCGGATCTCCGCACTTGTCCCCTCGAGTCTCGTCATATCCAGGATAAGCGTATACTTGGCAGTATGGGACGCTCTCAGAGGCAATCCGTTGTTCAGCTCGCACAGAACGTTCACAAAGTCGTTCGTTTCCGTCTGGCGACACTCGGAAGTCAGCCTCGCCAGTTTGAGGCGGGCCGGTGTAAGAGTGACATTCAGCTGCGGCAGGTACGCATTCTCACCGCCGTTGTACACTTCGAACTCGATCGATGCCTTCTTGGTGCTGCCAAGAACGTACACCGGCGTAATGTCCAACCAACGGGAAGTTAACCGTAGGTCAGACACACACACCTCACCTAGACAGCCGGTCTTGAAGGAGATCTTCTGGAACACGCGATTCGGCACGGTCGGATCGAGTAGGGCACTGTGCGAGTTGAACTCACCAAGCCCACCAGAATCTCCCGAGTACGGTTGGGACACGAGCTCGTACACAAGCTCCACTACCACCGGCTTATAGATGCTAGCGGCGGTCGCCTTCAGACGTGCCTCGATACGCTGACATTCGTTGGTGCTGGTCACGGTGACGGTATCATTGCGATGTCCTCCTACTCCTCCCGGCAGCGTCACGCGTCCAACCTGTGCGTCAACACTCAGACTATACCGCAGCTGCACGTCGAACGGAGTGCCGGCAGGAAAGAGTGCCTCCAGGCAGATGGCCAGCTCGAACGACGTGTCCTCGAGGGTTAGTTCACGCTTGGTGGAGGACACTTCCGTCGCGATGCGTACCACCGGGTACGTGCGGTAGACATAAACTTTCTCGTCGTTTGGAGAACCGATCGCCAGATCGTTGTAACCATTCGCGTCAATATCGCTTCCACGGGAAATAGCATGCCCGAACATGGGCTGGGGTGTGAGGAGTTCGTTCGCTGGAGGCGTCAAACGTTGGCTCGGTTTCGACTGTAGCCCATCGGCGGAACCCAGGAATATGTACACGGCGCCATTCTCCTCAAACGGTGCACCAATGGCAATGTCTGTGGAAAAAGGGTGAACAGAAATAACAGATTATAACCAAGCCAATATCGTACTCCATATCTTAATCTGAACAATAATTAAAGCACAATAAGCTAGAGTCTTCAGCACAACGTCCCTTGCCTCTTCGAAAGATATGTAATACATGATCATGGACTCGTAACTCGTTTCCTACGAGATAAATGTATCAAAGAACTAGTAATTTTGAGGAAGACATATGATTCGAATGCCTGACATCTGATACGTTTGATATTTTCTTCGGACCCCACACTGATACATCATTGGTGAGTGGTCTCGGACATACTGAAAAAGGCTTATCTTGGGTGCGATTTCGTTAGATTTACAGTTCAGCTTACCATTGTATCCATCCCGGTTGATATCGCCAATCTTCGCCAAGGCCGTTCCGAATCGTCCGGCTAGGTCGTATCCAGAGGAAAGTTTGGTCTGCAGCTGAAAGTTTAGCTGACCCTCGTTCAAGAACACATACACGACGCCATTATCATAGTCCCCGTTGCGGCTATGCATGGGTGCGGCGATGGCCAGATCCGGTAACCCATCGGCGTTGAAGTCCTCCGTCAGTAGCGTGTAACCAAAGTACTCGCCCTGTTGCTGGCCAGGGAACGTATAGTACACCTTAGTCTGCGTCTCGACAAAAGCCTCCGTGTTGATCAGATCGAAGATGAACACTTCACCGACCTGCCCGGCCGATTGCGGTGCACTGGCCACGTACAGTGTCTTCTCAGCGTCACCCAGGAAGCGGGCCGAACTGACCGCGTACCCAAAGTACGAATCATCCTGCAGCGTGCTAAAGAACGGGTTCGGCACGTCACTCACGTACTGCACGATCTGCCGCCGATGGCGGTTCGAATGGTGGCCCCCCTCGACCGCATCCCGTCGACTGAGGCCTCCCATGTCATCGCTCACTCGTTTCTTGTATCGCACCACCGTGCCGCGCCAGTTGAAAACCCCCGGTGCCCCGATCAGCACCTCCTCGCCGTCGTCCGTCACGTGCACGCTGACACCCTGCTCGCCGTACATGTAATTGTAGAACTGCACGGACCCCAGCTTGTACAGCTGCTTGTCCTTGGCGCGCAGCGGGATGATCTTGCGCACATCCTTGGGCTCGCTGTAGATCGGTTCGGTGCCATCGGTAATGTAGCAGATACCATGGAGCAGGTAGTAGTCTACCAGCTCGCTGATCGCCTTCGGGGCGCACACCACGAACCGATCGCCATCCGTACCGTGCCCGTCCATGCTGGCGCCCAGCATCTGGAAGTCCTTCTTCTCCGAGTTGTACGCAAAGTCCGACTGCTCCGCGAAGGTGTTGCCCAGTTTGTCGAAGTAGTACGGGGCGCATACGCCATCGTCGAACCGGCACCGGTAGATGGCACCGGTTTCGTTTACCTTTCGCTGCGCGGCCAGATCCGATTGGGCCCGTGGAGCGCCGATGATCACTCTGCGGAAAAACGGAAGCGCAAGTGAAAGGATTAAAAATGAATACATATAGTTTGTTTTATTTTTGACGGAATGTTTAAAAACTCGGCTGAAGGTCGAGGAATTTAAGAAATTAATTTATAAACCAGTGACTGGTACTCGAGCATTTATCATAGCAAATTAACAAAGTATAACTGTGATGACCACAATTTAAAAGGCCACACTTAGACACAATTGTGTAAATTGCCTATCGACCATCAGACTAGAAAGTTTCCTTAAGGTGTAAATAATGCCAGCATCTTCACCAAGATAATTTAAAGCAGTTATTAAAATGCGTGACCTTCAAACTTACATCCACCGACATTGTTGCATTTTCATAAGTCGTGGTTTTGCTACATTTTTGTGTTATTGTTCGAAAAACTTTCGACTGTAAATATTAATCTTATATTCTTGAAACAAGTCAAATTTGTTTTTAAAACATTGTCAATCCATTTGTTCAAGTTTTTACGTACTTTCTCTTTCTGTTGACGTCAGTTAACATTTCATTTCTTAGTCGACAGATAAACCCCCTGCTTTCGGGGGGAGTGTCTTTAATGTTTCGTTCCGGTTTTGTATGATATTTTGCCGGTGCTAATTTTCCATTGCGTAATTATTTTATGTTAATAAAGCCAGCCAGTCGAATTTGTCGTGACAATCACCCGTTGGGGAGTTGGATTGAAAATGAAAGCGAGTGTGGCGCAAGAGGTGGTACCGGTCGTCGTCGTGCAAATATTATAATTTCCACAGGGACAAGACACGTTCGTATAAAGGTGAATCGCTACAGAACCGAGGCTGACGTACACATACCTTGCCAACAGAATATCGAGAGAAATACAGTGGCTTTGATGGCAACTGGTGGTATCCGTAATGTCCTGTACGTCTGTGTATTATAAATAATATGGGCGAAGCAGGAAACTTACCGCATTGTGTTGTTTCCAACACTCGATCATGATCAATAATTTCAAGAAAGAAACCATTTATAATAGCTTTTCATTTTTAAAGTCCTTTTGTTCCTTCTTCCGCCATGGCCCAAGGTCACAAAGAAGCATTCAAAAGAAGATGCATCCGAAGGATTCCGTGACCATTCGCTCCTTAAATAGGCATGAGTCATTAGCGAGTCCTACCTCGTTACTCGACCGCGTAATCGAAACAAACAAAGACATTCCCCTTGAGAAGCTTGAGCCGGGTATTCCCTACGCCCACCCACCCACCACCTCTTCGTACTACTTACCCTCCAGGTCGTAGGTTGAGCGAAAATCCAAAGTACGAGCTGCGCACTTTCTCCATGTAAATCGGCAGGGTCGGCTCCCGGAACACGTAGTTCGGCAGTGGGGACAGATTGAAACCATCGTTGGAGCCCACAAGGAGGGCAACCAAGAAAGCGGCAAACGTCACGGCCGAGGTGATCCGTGTCGGTGACTTCATCGCGAGGATCGCCACTCTCGCACACAAATGGTGATATTTAAATTTTGTTTATCTCACTCACTATGGAGATTCGTCTCCGTCTCCGCTCGAAATGTGTATTCGAAGCGTATTCGAAAATCAATCAACTTTCGAAGCGGGCGCCGTTAATTGAACCGATACGCGGATGAATTCGGTCACGGTTTGCTGATGGGACACGGCCTGATTTTTTCCACAAACTTTATCTCACAGGCACAGGCACTGCTGGGCAGCGTCGCACATGGCTGAAAGGGAGAAAACAACACCTTTAATTAACTTCCCATCAATCCACCGGAACAAACGACACGGCGTTGTTTGTCCAAACCGCCCAACGATTACTGGACCAAGTCCTCTCGGAGGTCTTAGTGGGCAGTGTCGGCAGTTTGGACGTTTCTCCGCTGACGACACGGATGACAACTTGATTTGCTTCGGTTTCGCTTAGGGCTGGCCTTTTTTTTCGAGTGCGCTAGTGTATTTTGGTTTGCTGCTTTTGTTTGCGACATGACTCCGTCCGACTCGCTTTTCAATAGTCTTTCGGTAGCTGAGTGTTTTTTCTTTTCTGCTTGGCGTCCTAATTGAAATATCACGCGCGCCCGAAGCCAAGTGAATCACGCAACAGCGATGTCCCTTGGCAACTTCGCGGGTTAAGCAAATTCGTCATTCGTTCAGGTGGTCAGTGAAGATATGCCGAGGAAAAAAAACAACTGTCGGACAGGGAAGCATATGCTAGGGAACTCGTGAATCTGTAGGGTCCACACGTCAGGGTGGGCAAATCAAATGAGTCACGGTGCGAGTCACTGCCAAGGAATTACGTTCGAAAACTTCGCATGACCACAGAACCAGAGAGAGAGTAACATTTGACCATTGAATACAAGAACGGGAACGTTTAAAAAACAAAGCATGCTAAATTTCAAACCCGGAACGGAACCGGATACCATGGGGCATTGGCATGCTGGTAGGGATGGGGGTCACTGAGGAAACAGAGGTTCCGTGGACGAACGGTGAATCGATGCTTGGATAAATATCATCGCGAGGGCAAACACAAACGCATGTACACAGATTTCCGTTTTGGGTTTGGTACGCCCAAAGTAGATTTTTAAAAGCTCCTTCTTTTGCTTAAATATGATGACATTGAACTCACTTTGCACTAGATTTTTTCCATGCTCAACTTGCAGACTTGACTCAACGGGACCACACCTTAGATTGTGCTGCACTTTGGCTCGGAAAAAAGCACCTTGCAATGGAGTCCCACTCCACGATAAGACACTTTGTCACCGGATAACGCAAATAGCAACGTTGCGATAGCACACACCGAAGGCCGGCTTCCGGCAATACACACGCGCGCCTGTGTCGGTTCGCTGTCGAGGAAAGACAACCCCGCGCGTCGAGAAAAACACGTCCGCCCAGGTCGATGTCACCGGTACAATTGACCAAACAACGTGCCACGAACCGAGCGCGAGAGACTGCCGCGCGCGTGGTCAAAAAGCGCGATATGTTTCGGCGAGCCTTCGGGTAGCGAGTTGGTGAGGCTGGATATCGCAGCCAGTACGCAGCCCTAGCGGTGTCGTGACGTAAGATCGCGGCGGATCGCCTTGCGGACGTTCGCTGGAAACCGGTTTGGTTCCGTCCGTGACGTACGTTACGGGGATCGTGCTGGTGAGCAATCAACCTCGATAGATGCTCCCATCCACACCAGAGGAAGGACTTTCCCCGGCGGTCGACTTACCTTCCGCGAATTCCGCCAGCACACAGATGATTCATCTGGGAGCGCCTTAGCGGGGTGCACGAGTAAAATACCCCCCTCGGATCCATGTGGTGCAAGTGGAAACAACATTCTTGCAGGTGTTGTGTGGCATTAAGGGGACAAACAACCCGCTCGAGGGACTGTGGCTGTGTGGTACGTTGTTAATATTGATTCGGCTTTATTTGGGTGCAGCTGGTACTGTATCGGACTGTACCAGACTAGATGACTATATTTTGGAGATAGTGTGGTGATAGATGACGTTATCTGATGGAGTAGCATAACATTCCAACGTCGGGTTTGTTTTGATTTTATGCAGTTATGCAGAGCCCCCCGCTGAAAACAACACTTGATCGTGAACAACAACAATACCAACTTACTAGTTTCAAGTGTCTAATCAGGTTTATTAATTACGGAAAAAATAGTTGGATATGCAGCTTCGCACGTTTTTTTGTCTCTTCTAATGGTTCTGATTGGACTCTTCAGATGATTAGAACTAGAATTAGAATTTAAAAATGTTCTAGCAAGACTTAAGCAAAGCTATCCGAACGCCATTGGAAGATAAAACATGAGGCATGCATACGTACTCAAGCGTGTACATGCAGCACGTAGTGCACTCTTCGTCACATCAGTTTATCAGTATCCGGTTTCGATAAGCGGTTAGGGTTGATTACATTCGGATGCTTTTCGGAAACAAATTCTTAAGAGAGAAGTGAAAATGTGAACAGCACACGCAGTAACATGAAGAATCACAGTAAATGTGATGAAAAAATTAGCCTTTTTTTGCGCGATGGGTTTTATATTTCATGAAGTATGAAATACGTATTTCTGCCTACCATATGTAAAACAAGAGAGAAATCGAAGGAAAAAATTATGTTAAATATGTTTCAACAAAAATTATTAGAATGAAAATGAAAGAAAAATCATGATTTGTATCGATGCTAACATACTGAACAGTTTATAATGCCCGTCACTCATAGCTGTTTCCGTGGTGTAGTGGTTATCACATCCGCCTAACACGCGGAAGGCCCCCGGTTCGATCCCGGGCGGAAACAGGGAAACTTTTTACAATTTTTTTTGTTTTTCAGCATAGCATATGTAAACGAAATTCCCAAGTAACCGAACTCGAACCGAAATCGTAACCAACAAACATGTAACTCAAATATATTATTACATTTTTCTTTCACTTGCTTCATCAATATACATACATCGGATTTAACAATACATCTTCCGCTTTTATTATATACTCCTCCACACTGTCTTCCGGTAGTTTTTCCGCCACAAATGGGTTTCGTCCTTTTTATCGGTTTATGTGTGTGTGTGTGTGTTTGTGTCTGAATGTGTTGTATCCTTCATACCACATCTTCTTTACGTACGTACACTTCTCTGCTTCATCATTTCTGCTATCATAATCACGTATTTTAACGTCGTCCGCCCGTCCGTGGCATACTCGTTCTACATTTGCTACATTTTCTTATCACTTCTAGACGCAGGAAATACGTTCACGTTTGAATTTTTTAACATTTGTTCCTAACACATTTCCCCTCGCTTGTTCCATTTTCCGCCTCCTGTATGTATATATCTGCCTCTAATTCTATCGTCCCGTGCAATTCGTGAAGTTCGTCCCCTGTTCTCTCTCACTCACCTTCACACACGTCTAGCTCCATCGGTTTTTGTTTGCTTTGTTTACCCCCCAATTGTTTTTCTCCACTTCCGGTCGTTTTTATTTTTGTCTGAATCTAATTTTAAAATATCGCGTATTCTCTCGCCTGTCCACACTCCTCTTCACATCACTAATCGCTAAACGAAGTAAGTGTACTTTAATAGTTTGTTTCATTCTTGTCTGTTTGATTTATGTTAGCTCTTTCGTACTGCTGCCTCTGGCGATTAAAGATGCTGCCCATTCTGCTAGGAAATAGTGTTTGTTCTTTAAAATCTGAGCAAAACACAACGGAAACTACAACATTCCCAACTAGGCTTTCCATGTTGGGAGAATAGAGCAATTGGTTGAAAATAAGGTATAATATAAAAGGACGAAAGGAAACGTGAATGTTTTTTTTGTTGATTTCTATCTGTGACGTTAAGAGAAATGGATAGAGTAAAGATGCAGAGCAAGACAGAGAGAGAGAGAGAGAGAAAGGGTGTGATTTCGATGACGCAGAAACATGCGGGGGATCGGCGGTCTTATGGTCCTGGGAAAATGTGCATTATCGTTTAAAGGGGTGAGGAAAAAACACAAACATAAAAACTTTGAGATTTTGATTTACATAGATGTTCATCAGATTTCAGCCGAGATTGACCCTTATAGCTTCCTGAAAGCAGCGCACCTGGACAACCTTTCAACAGATTGGTCTCAGTGGAGTTTCGCTGTTGTCTGTCTGTTCCTTGGATTCATGTGGCTTAGTAGCTTTTGCGGTAATGAGGGGCCATGAAGTGGCGTGAGTGAGTAAATGTATCCCGTACTGTACTGTCCCGTCCACCCCCGACAGTACCGACTGGTAATCAACTGTAGTTATCAAACTCTATCTGTAACTGTCTGTTATATTTTTGTTTGTTTGTGAGTTTCTTTGTTTGCGCTGCTGCCTGTGTTGGCTTTATTTTAATGAGTTCGTAAATTATCTTGCGCGTTACGTCAAGAGGATAATAATTTGGTAGAGTGTGGGTATAGATGTGTTGTCGATACGAGCACCCAGCAGAACTGTAATTATGCTTGAATTGATTCGGAATCCTGCCTGTTCTGAGTACCGTGGTAAGTTAATGGTAGTAGATTTCGATAGTAGTTGCATCTGTTTCGCTCGCCCTAGTACGCACCGAGTTGCCATCGATCCTTTCTTACGTCTATGCTACCCGCAACAAACAGCGCAGATCTCGCATCTTTTGCCCACTTCACTTCAAGCCCACTGGTCGCTATGAAATACACCATTGCTTAAATACTAACCTAAACAGAAGAGAACAAAATAGAATCCTTTCTTTTCGCCTAAGTTAGTCAGTTTCTCAGTGTTTCCTTCTTCGCACGCGGGTCAAATTTATACCATTAAACTATTGGTAGGTTTGTTGTCCATCCAACATTCACCGAACAGGGGGGACACAACAGTGCATGTTGTATACAGTGGTATAGTGATTATTTTTGCAATTGGTTTGTTTTTGTTTTTCACTGTTTCTGTCGATTTTAAGGTAATTATATTCATACCACCATCAATAAGCTTCAGTTTTGTTATATATATGTGTTTGTGTGTGTCTGTGTGTTTTGTTTTCATATAACTACATCCATTCTACCATTCCTTGCTGGTTCGCTTCCAATAACTTTTACTTGCAGCTTCCCTCCATCTATACTACGCACCTGTACTGCAAACAACTGACTAAAGTCGTTTACGAACGCTTTCTTTGCTTTACCAAGCCCGTCCCACCTTGCCACCGTTTTTATTCCATCCCAAACTCTACACAATCGCTCATTTTCACTACAATAACAAAACAATAGCATCTAACTTACTTAACACATACGTAAAACCCACTGACTGGTGGTGGTACGATGCCTCAGATTCGGTTGAGCGGGGAGTTTTGAGTCGAGTAGAAAGTGGCAAACTTTGGCGAACAGAAAAAAGGGGAATTCAGTTCCGGGTCCGCAAAAAAACCCAAAAGATAACTAACGCTGGAGGGTATATCTGAACCGGGCGCGCTCGACTCATCGTTACAACCCTGATAAAATAAGGTAACCAGAAGGGTAGGACATACACACAGGATCGAAGAAACTGCAGTTGAAAAGATATGTGTGTACGGGAGCCGAGGGTGAGAGAAACATTAAGCAATATACTATGACTGCTGGCACGTGCCGTTTTGTTTCCTGATCGCGAAAAAATTACATTTTTCATGACCTTCCTAAACAAATCGTTCAGGGAACTCGAAGGATAAGGAATATCAGGGCCAGCTTTGACCCCCGGTGTCATTGTTGTGATGGACATTCGATGCATTCATTCATCATTCATTCATCCAAACGCGTTCACGTGTTCATCATGCGCAACATTCATTCATCAGCGGAAAGATGCTTCGTAGACATTCAACGCAAAGATATGCCATTTTCATTAGTTATCGTCATTGTTATCAGTCATCCTCACACCAGGTGAGTATTTGCAAATTTCTGTTTGATCTGCTATGGATTCCTACGTATCCTCAGAGTGAGACAAAAACAAAACTATGCAGCTTCTTTTGAACCGTGCCTTCAATTTCACTTTACTTCTGCTCCCCTCGCTGTGTTTGCTGCTGCCTCGCTTCGATCGTGTGTGCAGTTTGGGATTCGACTTTAAAAAATTGCAGTGCGTTCGGGAGATAAATGGTTCTCGCGAGTAAAACAAAATAGAATAAACATAGACACGAAGGGCTGTCAACGGAAACAAGTGTAAAAACAAACGGGACCTCCTAACGGGACGGCTCGGGAGAGGAAAAAAAAATTAATAAACGTAACACTAAATATTATCTCGACTATTACTAGTACACTATCACTCTACAAATAACATTAACCGAAATTCGCTGCTTCCCTAATAATACAAAAGTGCCTTCCGCCCGCCCACCACCACCAGCGTCCCCCCGCTGGAGTCATTGCGCGAGTTTCTGTGATCCGTAGAGCTCTGAAGAGTGTGTTTTTTTATAGTTTACTTGTACGTATACGCATATACATTTAACAGCCCTGCATCGATGAAGCTGCTGCCGCTGCTGCTACCGATGCTACTGATTGCAGATTGTGTTGCCGTCTCATATACTGTGCGGCATATCTTGGCATTTGAAATGAACCCAACGTTTGCGCGAACCTTGGAGGGCGGTCGACGCGGCCGTCTATGTTGTCGGTACTAAAAAACAACCTACGCACGCCAAAGCAACACTTTAGGACACACTCCATAGGAGATGAAAAACACATTAAGATATCGGTCTGCCTCTCTTCGTTGCTCCGCATTCTCACGCCGATCGTGCTAGGGCAGCATGTGATCAACATCATCATCATCACCATCAGTGCATCATGTTCACAGGCAAACGGCTGGCTATCAGCGGTATTCGAGGGTTTGTTATTATTCGTCGCTCTCGGAACATCGTACACTCCACGTAGACACTTCCGGCACCGGCCGCTGGTACCAGGGAGGAAACTCTCTCGGCGGTGCAGGGGTACGCACGGCGCACGCACGAACGCATCACCTTCCGTCGCGATGATGGTGGTTACAGTATACAACAACTAGTGGAACAACATCTACTGGAACCGCCTTTGCTCTTCTGTCGCTGGTCTAAAACGGGAAAGAGAAGCACGGATATAGAAAAGCGCTGCACAGGTTTGTGTCGTGGATGCAATTGTGCACGTGCACTTACCCTGCGAGTTTGGCTCGGGTAGATTATCACGCGGCACCAAATGCATCACGGTCGTTTTGCCTAGTGGTAGCCCCAGCGCGCCTAACGTGACGTTGCAGTGCAAAAAGCGTCCCTGGTAGATGAGTCTTAAGATTTCCGCCTTCGCTACCGCTTCCGCCTCCCAGTCTGTGGATGAAAGACAACAAGAAAGAAAAAAAAGCAAAACTGGGTCAGTACAGGGGACGATTGTGTGTGAAATTGTTGAACTGTTTGTGTGAGATGGTGCTTTTCACTTCGAACATCCTTCACAACTAAACCATCGTGTAGAGCGCCTTCCCTCAACCGGTTCCATGGTGTAATGGTTAGCACTTTGGACTCTGAATCCAACGATCCGAGTTCAAATCTCGGTGGAACCTGTCGAAGCCCGAATCTTTTTTTGAAACTTTTTATGCTTTTCTGCCGCTCGGAAACTGGTTTCCGGTTATAGAAACACTTTATTCTGCTATCATTTCGTTAGAAATTATAAAACAATAGTAAAAAGATTGAGGTACGAAGGTGTGTGGCTTGCATATTTAATTTTTGCTACTAATTAATTATTTACCTGCCTACCTCCTGCAAGACAGTAAGCTTTGTGCCGACTGATTATGTCTTTTTTCCTCGTAACAAAGCAATAATAACAATATTGCCAGTGCAAGGCAACACGTGGGACTTTGAGCGAAAAGCGACCATCTTTTTTCTTCGCTCGCGGGCGACATACCATACCATCGCATCGCGATATCTTGAGTCTAGACGTTAAATATGGTTGGATTGCACATTAGAGCAGAAAATAGGAAACAAAGGGCAACAGCAAAAACTAATGAGGCACCCTCGGCTACACGTGCACAACACCAAGGAGTGTCCGCTGGGAAAGCGCGTGCATGAAGAGAAGATGCTGTCGTTACCACAAAGCGCCATGCCTAACAACAATACCCCCGGACCCGCGCGCACCCCCAGGAAACCTGGTCTCTCTTCCGACTTTGATTGTAATTAATGTTGGCAATTAATCACGGTACCGTTTTCCCCTCGTACTTCACACCCGCCGTCAGGTAGTGCGCGCCCTTTTCGTCCTGCTAGAATAATGTCCTACTGACAAGGATCTATTTTCCCGTTCCTCCCGCGATGTTCATTCGCTCCCGACCCTGGCCGTTTCGTCCTACTCTGATGTCCATTTTGTTGGACTGAAGACAGCGAAGGAATGGCAAAACGAAACAACATTCCACCAGCTAGCTAAATGACGATCGGTACCGGAAACGAAAAACCGAAAGGAAGTCGCCCTTCCGAAGGAGAAACGGACCCCAGGCAACGGGGAAGGCAAATAAACTTAAGTTAAAGATGAGAGGAACCGGGCGGAGGAACCAACGAAGATTGGATAAGAAACGTCATGGACGAACACACGTGACGACGGCTGGGCGATGTCACTGGGGAATAGTTTCGCTGGCCATCTTTCCGGTGAACGTTCGATTGAAGGGATGAGAAAGCAAACCCCCACAGTGCAAACCGTGAAAAGTGCACGGACACATCGGAGGACACGTACGGATCACGGTTGAGGATAAACCCCGTCTGCACATGACACGAGGAACTGAGAGCGAGCGGTTAGGGGGTTGATGTTAGGAACCTCCTTTATGGAATAAAAAAAGACATTTGTCCGGTTGTCGCAAGGGTGGCAGGAGGATATTTACAAACGCACATAAATATATTCAACGTTTCTGCCCGCTAGCTCGGGGTAAACGATCCTGGAGGCTGAAGTTTGATACATTCGATGGAAGAAGGTTCGTTGCAGACAATACTGCCCCCTCGGAGTTGGCTGCCATCGGAAGGGCCAAAATGGAGTAAATAAACTTCGATGGGGAGAGGGCAAGGGGAACCATCGTTCGAGTGATACATGTAACGACAATTCGAAGTCGAGGCACCCTTTTCTGGCCTAGTTGTGCCTTAAAGTGGATATGCCAGAACATTGAAGAAAAGGTAAGATTGTAGTAAAGATGAACGTGAGACGATACCTTAACGACTCCTTCAAGATCGGTTATGTTTTGCGTTATTAATGTTTCCGAATAACGACAATTCTATCGTTTCCATGTGTGAATTCAATATTTTTCTATCTTTTTGCTATTTATAGCAATAAATTTAATAAATTTAAGTTGGGAAACTTAAAAAATAAAAAAAAGAGCAGGAGTTTAGAAGAGTTAAGATAAAAAAGTTAAGTTGCACTCACCAAAATTAATCGTTATTAAAGCTTTAATCGTAATTCATTTGTCTGATTGCTCTTCACAATAAGAACTCTGTAGTATTGAGGAATGTCTTGACTGATATTCCTGGTCTATCAGTTGCCTGTTCTAAGATAGTTAAACTTTCAATACGATTGGCATTTCAACTTAGAAATGTATTATCTAATCTATTTACAATTTGTTTATTGTGATACAACGATGAAATAAAAATCGGTTTTCCCGTATTTTCAAAATAAATCGGAACTCTTGTAGTAATCCAAGTGCTTCAATGTCTTGATTGCTTCTTCCAAACACGCTAATCATTTCCTCTGAAACACCGCACTACTAAAGCATTCATGCTGTTCCGATAATGGTTGAAAGCGAAACGGCATCCATCCCCGACCAACAACCATCTTCCCCTTTCCCTCCTACGACCAAGCATCCTTCACACAAATCAGCACTCCACGTGCACGCTCGCTTTGCTCGTGCGACGATACCTTTCCGAGTTTTCCGGCGCACACAACACAATGTCCCGGGCGTTCTTCCCTTGTTTCGTGTCCCCTCGGTTCCCATTCGGTTTATATTTAGCCCCAAAATGGATGGCCCGCCTATCTGTCTGTCCACTTTTCCACACGCGTCGAATTTTTCCCGGGTCCCGGGAAGAGCTTGTCGGATCCGGATCTACCTTAGCCCGGGGAAAAACAGACAAACGCATCGATGGTAGAGAAGAGCAGGTTCACCGTAAGTGAATTTTGGAGTACATGTTACAGCTCCCCCGGCCCCAACCGACCACCACCTGTGGCAACGATGGGAAGCTTGTGGGGGGGAGCTTGCATTTCGATGGGTTTTTGCCAACGGAAAAGACGCGTCTGAGCCGAGGCTTACACGCGAGAAAGAAACATTGCCCCATTCCAGAGATTTGTCTTCATTAGTGTCAAATGGAAATTCCATAATCAACTTCGATGTAACGGCAACTGGGTGACTGGATGGGGAAAAGCTTGCTCAGCAGTGGATCGAATGTTTGCTATACCCGAATCGATCCCCAATTTCACTGGGAAAACACACACACACCCGCATCAATCCTTGGCGCCAACAGGGAGAGATGCGTAAACGATGATATACTGCCTTTCGTTTCCATTTCCACCGGGGGAGGGAGGAGAGATAGCACATTGTCACGTACGGTTGTTGAAAAGTTCAATTGATTAGCATCATTTTGAAATTTCCACAATCTGCTGAGGTGAGAATACAAAGGAGGAATATTGGATCCGGGATATCTAAATCATCGTCAAATAAAGCCTTTGCATTGCAGGCAACAACGCCATGGTACCGGAAAACCTTTCGGAAAACACATTTCATCCATGTTGGCACAATCACACTTACCATCGGGCCAGTTTTCGAATACTGTCAGTGCTATATCTCCGGCCGAGTCCGTCTGACTGAAGAGGAATTCTTTCGTCTTGCCACTGACGAGTATTAGCCTCAGGTTTATCTATATTTCAAAATACGCGAAAAAGAGGAAGAAAGAGAGAAAATGGAGAAAAGATAAAATATTAGTAAACCAACATACGAATGCGCGTGCAGAGAACGTTTGCATTGATAATGTCAACAGGCAGAAGGAAAAAAAGGTAAATTTGTTTTTATAAATTTGGCTTTTTCCTCACTCGTGCCATACACAACAGCATATGCTACGAATTTTGCATCCATTTTTTTTTGTTTGTTTGTTTTGTTTTCTTTTTTGACAACATAATCTGGAAAATAAATATTGGCTTTCTGCTGTAATCCGGGAGCGTAAGGAGAAAAGCAAACGGGAACAAAGAGGGGAAAAAAACGGGATGACGAACAGAGACACACAGATTTTAATAAATGATCTCACTGGCTAAAATCAAAGAATATTGTGAACTGCGCGGCATAAATGAAACATAAAATAAATCCCAAACACACACAACACAAGCTTTCCACATACGCAAAAACCGAAAGCGTCGGATGGTTTCGACGAGAAGGTAAGGGGGAGTGTATGGAGGGGGCTTCCGCAAAGTAAATCACGAAAAACTTGCGCTACCGAAGCCGAATGCGCCGGACGGAAAACAATATTTGATCATACATAAGTAACATGTTGCAAAACGAGTGTGGATGTTTTGTTGGTGGATCTGTTCCGCTCCGCTCCGGGAGCTTCGTGGCGTGGATGGTCGTCGGGTGGAAACATGTTTGCGCGGCGGACCAACACGGGCTTGAGCCGGGCGGCCCTGGGAACCGGAAAGTATAAACCGTCCAATAAACACAACAGAAAACACACATACAGCCAAGGTGGCCCTTGTGTTGGGGCCCTTCTTCGCGCGTACCCTCGGGCTGTCGATTTCAATTATCTTCGAGCCACACAGCGGCAGCAGCGGGAGAGAGTCTGCACGGATTGCACGTCATCCAGCGGCAGCATCGGATTTTTACTCCGCGCAAGCGAAGGGAACACGCCCGGAACACACGGAACCACCACGACAGCAGCCAGCGGTCGGGAACGAAAATGGATGTGAAAATTGGCTAATCTTGGAGCGATGGCTGTCGTGCCGGCGGGCGGAGGGGAGGGACGGTTGGGTGGTGACTTTCGCAAGAGCCGTTCGAGCGGTCCGCCAATGGGAAAACCGAGAGCGTCGCAAATCCGAACGATGAATGATTGGACGCGGGGCGGTCTATTCTTGCGTGTAGCGTAAACCCTTCTGTATAAGGCGGGTGTAGGAGAGAGGGAGTGGGGTTGACGGAGACGGCGCAATGATGTATCGAAAAGATTCCTTCAGTTTTCATCATCAACATTCTGGCGCGGCGGCTGCGTAACGTTCAACCGGATTGTTGAATTGTGACCCAATTTTCATCCGCACATGAAACGGAGTAAAGATACTGGCATTAAACCCTCCGACACGGCCAATCTCAGCTATTTTGATGACTTCTGGCACTCGCTGTCTGTCGTGCCATGTGTTTTCCGTCAGTGATTACTCCCGGGCCCGGTCCAGCTGTACGTTCTGACATAAAATGAAACCTGTTACAACACCGCAGCCACAACCAACTCGCCAATAAACCTTCCACACGTTCAACGTCACAACCGAAAGGCCTCCAACTCTGGTTCAACTCGAAAGGAATTAGCATATTCAGCATAACTCCGGCGTTGCCTATCGCCAACTGCTACAGTTTGTTCACGTGTTTACAGTGAGGGAGAGCGGAAGGAAGAAAGCAGGCGGCTTCACCACTACCGTCCGTTTCCGATTGATATTTTCATCCCTCCCGTGTCAAGGCATTCCGAAGGGCATCCCATCCCCCCAGCGGTAAAGAGGGCACACACTTGATTGTTTGACGATCGGAAGACTTTTTGAAGTGCGCTCAATCACTATCACCCCGGCCCGCTTTTCCGGTTTTCTCGGGTGCCCTAAAAAAGAGGGGAGGAGCTGAAAAGCGTACTTTTACCGCAAAGGACAGTTTCTGCTGATTGCATCAAAACGGTAAGCCCTAAGGGGGACAGAAAAAAAACAAAATCGGGCGCATCGGGGCCCCCATTAGGAAATATTCAGAAAAACCATCGAGTACTATCATCTTTTTCAAAAACGGTTGGCCCATTTCCCTTAGTGGCTTGGTGAGCTTAAGAACTGAGGGGAAAAAATAGTTCAAGTAATAGGATCAAATGCTGGCCCCCGGTGCCAAGGAAACCTCATCGTGGGGGGGGGGGGGGTCCTCGGTGGAAAAATCCTTGAAAATAGTTTTTTTTTACACCCCATTCTAGCGAAAGAAGTGAATAGTTGCCATTGCCAGAACGGGCTTATGAAACATCGTCCAGAAGGCGATGTGGAGCGCCATGGACAAGTGGCGACGATGACGTTATACGCCGAATTCGTCCTTGACCGTGAAAATGAATTGGCTGTGGTTCCTTCGTCCGCTTGGTGTGCTTGTGCTGGGATTTTCCCGACTGGCTGGTTTTGAGTGGCGCTTGGTAGAAGGGCATGGTGCATCAGCGTTTTAAATGCCACTCGCTGGCAACCAAGGGGCAACTTGGTTTCATTCAGCTAAGGATCCGAACGACTTTGGCGGTGGGCGGACAGGTCGCAATAATAGGATGGAAAATTAAATCGCAGCGGGAAAAAGTAAACCATCAAACAGAATTCATAATAATAAACACAGGATGCCAGTGATAAAATGGAAACCAAAAGAAAACTTAACAAAATGAAGGGAATTGACATAGAAAACCATCCGGTTACGCCGCAACGGGCTTTTCTACTACTCACACAAACAGACACTAGACTCGCATAGTTCCTCAACTTACCTGAGAAAACAACGCCCTTTTCGCAAAGGTTAAGACCATCAAGACACTCCATCATACAAGTAGCCTGTACCGGCCCTTCGACAAAGAACCATCCAGTCGAGGGGATGGAAGTCCATTGAAGAAGTACTTCTGGTTGTTATAAGCAATACGCACACCTAACACTAAAGTGTCCTTGGTGACGCGTGTGAGGCAACACGAATGCAGTGCCAATTTCTCGGATGCACCGCGAACGGAAGTCGAACCCGCCATTTATGCATTTTTAAGGAGGATACAAAAAATGGGTTAGCAACAGATTGGCCGGTTCCGGGTGGCGGGCAATCCGATCCAGGGTTGCGATCTGGGTGAGGAGTGGGGTTTAGAAGCGACGCATGGGCGACAAAATGCGGACCTGCAGGGAAAAATCCGTGTACGAAAAGCCGGTATTCACCGTGTTTTGTTTCTTTTCTCGTTTGCGATGTATAACGTTCGTGTTTTGACAGGTGACAGGTGATAAAACGTTCGTGACAGATTTGGTTTGTGACAGGTGACAACAATCGTGGCGCGAATTGACAAAAGGAATCGCTGGCCCGCCCGGGGGTGCACAAAGGCGTTCGTGATCTTCCGTCGCCGGACTTCGAGGCGGCACGCGACGTTGCCCGCTCGTACCTTTTCCTCACTTTGACCACCGGCTTGAACGCGGACATGGCGGCGGCCGAGATGCTCTTCGGGTTGGTGGGACGCAGCAGGGGCACCAGGTAGCCGGCCGAGCTGGGCACCATCGCCGGGAAGTGGCCGATACCGTTGAACGAGAACGGTTGCAGGCAGGACAGCTTGAAGCCGAAGTTGGCCGCGGCGACGGCGGCCGAGCTCGTGACGACCGTCGAGGCATGGCTGGACACCATGGCAGCTGCGGCAGCGGCAGCAGCAGCCGCTGCGGCCGCTGCTGAAGCGGTCGTCGACGGGCTCCCGACGGTCGGGGCAATTCCGGCCGGAACGACCATCACCGGCGTGCTGATACCTCCTCCGAGGGGACCTACGGTTGGGTGTGGTGGTGGTGCTGGTGGTGGAGCCTGTACATGCTGACCCCCCGGCGCACCGGAACTGTTGGCCGATAGGAGGTGCGGGATATGGGCGAAAGGACTCGTGCTGCTGCTGCAGCTGTCACTGTTGTACGTCGCGTCGATCGGCTGTCCATCGGAGAACTCTTTCTTCGGCACCACGACGGGAGCGGTGGACGATCCGATGACCGGAAGCAGCTGATGGCGCGGTTCGGCCAGTGTCGGCGTTGGCATCACCACCATCGGGGTCGGCTTTTCCAGCGTCAAGGGTGGAGTCGCACCCGAAGTAACCGATATCGATCCGGTTCCACTGTTGCTTCCGCTGCTCGAAACGGTTGACGATTGGGACGCGATGGTGGTGGCTCCGGAGGTACTACTTCCACCACCTCCAACACCCCCACCACCACCACCACCACCACCACCACCACCACCGGCACTATTGCTGTACTTTCGTGCCGTCGAAAGGATATACCGCTTGCGCGTACCTCCATTGAACATGGCCTTCACGTCCTCCCAGGCGTACACGATCTTCTCCGGCGGGCTGCCCTGCAGCTTCAGATGACGTCGCCACGAGTTGAAGTTGGCCGCGTCCGGCTGAATGTACTTGTCGTGCGGGCTCAGCCGATGCGAGTGGAAGATGAACTTGTTCGGCGAGAAGAACAGGCTGCAGTAGGCGCACTTGATGCACTTGGCGCGCGACGAATTGTAGCGCGCCGGCGAGAACGACCCGGTGCAGCCCCAGGCGCACTCGTGGTACACGCTGAAGGCGAACCCCTCCGGCAGGGCCGGTTGCGAGCACTCGCCGAAAAACGACTTGCACAGACGTTCGGCTTCGCGGCGCGTGATCATGCCGCAACGGCGGGACGAGGCGGGCATGGCTCCCGCCCGGCGGAGAATTTCCAGCTGCACCGGCGTACACTGGATGCAGGTGATACCGAGCGCCACCCGGCGGTTGTGGATCTCGTTGTAGCTGAAGTCCTTCAGCAGCGTGCTGGAGATCTGTGCCAGGCATAGTCGCTCCTGGTTTTCCACAAACAGCGAGATGATCGGTTGACCATAGATGTACACCGTCCGGATCTGTGTGGTCCCGGTCAGGTGCACAGGTTGAAAACGTAGCCGGACAGGAAAGGATTAATCAAATGGAAAGGATTGTATTTGATTACAGTAGCTTTAGAGATTTTAAAAATATTCTGCAACCTTTAAATTTCGGAAAGATAACCTATCAATACTTTTCATGAGTTACATTTATTTTATTTGCAGCAGTTAAGGTGGTTTCAAAGATCTCCTTCCCTAATGACTTGCATTGAGAATGCGTTGGTAACATCAGCGTCATAATATACATCACACTGCATCGTGTATCATTTTTCCAATTATAAACGCTTTTATAATCCGAGTCCGTTTCCATCCGTCCGTTACCACAAAAAATCCCCTCCGTATCGCGATTGAGAAAACGTTTGCCAAGCAGCGCAACACGTCCCGAGGAAAGTCAAGGACCATTGCGCCCATTCCGATGGACGCGTGAAAAGGAAGAGAAAAACTGTTCACCGAGAACCGTACAAGTGCTTCTGCATGATGTACCGTGGCTCATCAGGCACTTCGTACCGGATAGGAAGAGCGTAACCGAGGATGCCGCCAACCGAGAGGCACAGTGAGGCCGCCCCTGGAGAAACCTAAAACCACCAAATGCTGTTGTACGTATGCTGGTGCTCGTTTCCCCTAAAACCAAACAAGCAGGACATGAGCAAGGCGGTGGGTTGGAGGCCGATGTGAAGTGTAAGTAATTTGAGCCTGTTTCGAGGCACTGGTTCTTGAAGCTCCGATGGGTTGGTTTCTTTTTTCCCCCATATAGCGCGTTCTTTGTTTGCATTTGTTCGCAATCTTTTCACTTGGCGTGCGCCTGCCGCCCTTGGGAAGGATGGAGGGAGGGGCGGCATTGTCCATGGGCTGAAACCGTTGGGGGCAGGAAACCGCCACAAAGCAATAAATACGGTAATAACGATTTATTTATTGAGCTCACAAACCACCAGCAGGTCGCGGCTCGCAAGGGGCTTCGTCTTGGCCGGATGCGGCCACCGTGCAGCTAACATCATCCCATCCTGCCTTCGACTTCCCAGGCCGGTCGACGGCCACCACACCACAGCACCGTATCTCGGTGTAGTGTTACGCGTGCAATCGGCGTGGTGTAACATGGTAGCGCTCTCGTTTGATTCGTGGCGGCTTGGAAACTTCTTGACCGCACCGAGGGGAGGTCTATTGTCACTCGGGGAGGGCCTCGGGTCGTGGCTAATCGGTTTTAATTAATCCCGTGGGAAAGTGGAGGGCAGCGGTCACACACCACTCCAGTAGCTTAACATCTTAATGGCTCTCTCTCTCTCCTTCTTGCAGCACAACTGTTGTTGTTATCTTGGCGAACAAATCTGCCCGTGGTCTAGAATGTTAATGTATTAAACTTAAATTAAACACGCATAGGATGAACTTCGCCTTTGATGCGAGGTCATAGACGATGGTGTTGCGGTCTCGTAACGTATCCGGAAGTGGTCCGTACTCTGCAGGATGTCCGTGCGCGATGATGTTGATGCCCGGTAGGAGCATCACCTGTTATTTGGCGCTGAAAGTGGGTTTGGTTTGCATGTAATTTATACTCGCTTCATCTTCGGTGTGTCCGTACGGTGTTCGAACCGTGAACCGTGGTGACTGCAAGTTCAACAATTCGTCAATTTAACATCATTAAGGGACCGGTTGGCGCGCGCAATCGCCCAAGACGGCGTACACGGCGTACTCTCATCAAGTCACAGCACGCACGCTTCTCGGGGAGTACTTCTGTCCTCACGGTGCAACTGCAACTCTCGAGCCCTTATTCCTCGTACGATGCACATCCCACAACGGCTGCTGCCGGCATTGGCATGCATTCGCCCGGGAGACAGCCACAACCGTCGGGAGAGTTCACTCCATTAACCCTGTTATAACCGCACGAAAGCGTATCTATCCATCGACGTGGTTCGGAGTTCCATGGATGGGGTTCAATTTAGCAAAAGATTATTAGTTTCTCTTCCTTTCCCATGGCGTCCCGTGCGGGGTGAGTCTTTCCTCGGAGATCTTATATCCATCTTTGTAGACATGTTCCCTCCATGCCAGCCTGGCTGCGGCTTTTCCGTCATTGACGAGGACAAAGACATGACGACGACCGTCGATGCCGGTGGTTCTATGCTCGATTTAACAATCCAACAACAAGCCATTGAACCGGATTAGTTAGCCCGCTCTTCCCGAGTCTGACCGGGTTGGCTCGAGGGTCATGGAGTACGCTACGTTGCGTATTAACACACCGATGGACGAGATCGCCCAGCCGTCGGGAGTGACTGTACTCTAGCAGGTCTATCTTATTCTTGTGAGACTTTTTGCGGCACGCACAAGCTGGCCATATTTATTCTCCACTCTTTCCTTGACTTTCGCCTAGATCCAGATTATTGATCTTCATTCGATTCGACTTTACCATTTTCTCGTTCCCCGTTTGCTAGTGGCCGGCGGCCGCGGCCAACCGTAACTAATCCATTTTTATGCCACTGTATCGAAATAACTGTAATTAAACATCCTTGCCGATTTGAACCGATTCGCAGTTCGTTAGGTTCGTTTGAGCCACACCACACCGTGGCTTGGGGAGCTGGTGGCTTTTTTCTTGATCCAAAGGGGAATGAACGCGCGCGCGGTCGGGTCCGAAACGAATTCGCGTAACGGAAAATGACAGCCGGCATCACCACCGGTCGCGGATGGATGGAACTGTGGCCGGCCGTCGAGTTTTGAGCTTTGTTGTCGGCTCCAGCTGCTTCTTGCACCACTTTTTTCCGTATTTTCACACCCGGTTTTCCCGCTTTTTTGTGTGCCCCGATGCTGTCGTCGATTGATTATTTGGTCCGTTACGACGTGCGCTACTTAGCTCCGCTGATTGATCAGAGAGATCAGTTGGCTCCCATTTCAGCACTCAAAGCATTCTCATGCGCTCAAGCTGGGAAAGTGTGTCGTCGAATCCAGGGTTATTATTGCTCACCGGATTACGTTTCCGTGGACACTTGTTCGCCATTCGCTGCTCATTTTCTGCCGTAATGGTCCGTGGCGTGTATTGGGTAATGTATATTTTATGCTCGGCGCAACCTCTACTCTAGGTTTTGAAACGGTTTGTTTTCCACAAATTTTAGGCCAACACTTTGACGTCCATTAAGCAGAGCTTTTAGCTTTCATTATCGCTAATCCATTGGAGTTCACCGTAGCACAAACACTTTGGCGCACTGGGGAATAAAACATATGGTTTAAAGAATGCATATTATATAGACAAAACGGAAAACTCGCCCCAAAGACGGCTGGTGACACTTCCCGAAGACGTCCAAAGCGTTCGGAACTTGAGAAGCCGGAAACCACACCGACAGCAGCTGCCAAGTGTGCCTGGCAGAATGCTTACGTGCGGAATTTCCTACCAAGATAGGTTTTCTTTAACGCATAACGCATAACGCCGGATTGCAACGTCTTCTCCCGGCGGGCGGCCTCGGCGGGGGCGACCTTGGGTGCACCGTCTTTCGTCTCGAAGTCTACACAACAGCCGCACATCACTTCCTGCCTGATTTTGTTTCTTCCCCTCTCTCTCTCATTCTCTTTCATTTTGTCCCTTCGACATCTTACAACAGCTTCAGCAGGCCGCTTCACAGATACACTCACCTGCGGAGAAAGAAAAAGAGGCCCCAGGAAAAAAAGAACCGGGCCAGAAAACGAAACCGAAAGGAAACACGCATTAGTAAGGAATTTAGCTCGCCGCGGGAGAGAGTGGCAAGTCGAAAGTCACAGGGGGTGGGGATGTGGGAAGGTGGAGTTGCGACAATGTGTCGGAAATAAAGACAGCAAAAACAAAGGGCCATGTTGCAAACCTGAAATTCAAACCACGTGCGCCTTTTCTTCCCGGAATTTTCCCTTGCCTTCAGATGTGCCGTGTGCCGGATGAGTCTTTTGCAAGAAGCCAGCGCACTCTACCTACCCTTGGGCCACGGACAATTTCACACACACACATTCCCTCTTTCTCTTTAGCCACATTTATCTGTGCAACCAGCCTTCCAAACGGATGATTGTTTCCGGTAAACTTCGCTCCTTTTCGCACCGAGGACGGTCTTCGCACTTTTCGTTTTGCAAAAATTCAAGAAGCCTCACGACGTGAAAGATGTCACCACCGGATGGGCAACGCGGGACACATCTAAGCGGTCAGTACCCCCCCTAGGACAGGGGGTAATTGGAAACTATTTGCCATTCCATGGACATTTGGCGGACGTTCCTGTGCGAGCACCTGGACGGTTCTTTTAAAGGCAATTTGTTAGCGGTAACATAAAACTGACCAATTTACATATGCTTTCAGAAGAGGCGAAACACATACGGTGTGTGTAGTTGATTCCTAAACATTTTTTAAACGTGTAGCTATCTTTCAGAAATCGATTACGACGGGTTTTTTATAAAATAGAAAAAAGTAGGGTGAATCTCGGGTTGGAAAAATATAGTCCACTCAAATATACGACGTTGCGTTACCCCTTGCTTATCCTCTGCTTTGAAGCACTTCCTGATGGGCAATCGATTAAACTGTGTCATTCAACCACTAAACATGGCGACTTGCAATCACTATCGCCATCCACAGCAGTTTGTCGGGCGTTATCAAATGCCAATATACACACTCATCGCTCGAACACAATGGAGGACAGGCGACCGAAGTCCATGCTTTATCTACCGATCTTACGACCGAGGTCGAGAGCACTACGATTTGCCCCGAATTTAGTTTCCATGCAAACCGCACACAGACACAGAGTTATATTCTGGAAGGACATGGGGGATTGTGGTTAATCATTTCACCCCGGAGTGAATCAGTGGCGCTCGTCCGGTCGTCGATCGTTCGACCGGGTTGTGATTCACAACCCAACTGCTAGCAACTACAACTTCACATGGAAAGCGTGTAGGCAGTTTGTCAATTTCAAGCGACATAACCCGCACCAACAACGGCTCTCGGTGTCCACTTTCGATAGATCCAATGAAATCTGTGCGAGTTTTTCCCGTTCGATAACCAGCCTGCTCGGCCGGTTGCCATCCCATGTCGCCTGGTTCCCGCAAAAACTCTGCCATCATCCCGAATCCCGACCACGTGTGCGCCGTAAACTCGTCACAAAAACGGAAAACCAAAGCGACATGTTTCGCTGGTGTTTTGTGGTGTGATAATGTCACTAGATTTGCTGCCAACGATGGACGGTGGGTGGAAGAGTGACCCGGAGTTCATCCCCCAGAGCGGTGGATTGGTATGTGTCGAAGTTCGATCCGTGTGAGGAACTCGGGAGGGGGCTTGCTGAAGTCTTTTCCATCACGCAGCAAGAACCACAAACAGGCACGTTTGGTCGGAGGAGCTCGGGCGTGCTTGCATTCGCCACTACGCCATCGCTCCATGGGGTAACGATAATTAACGATGATCGAACGGTGGGGGAAGAGGAGGGCGCCTGTTTTACGGAGACCTGGGGGGCTGCGGGGGAAGAACAGAACACGCCGCAACCGGGTGGGGTTCGAAGCAGCATAAAGCGAATCTCCTTTACCCACGCAACGATGCTTTGACGACGACACTAACGACGCTCACATGCGCCAAGTGCGCCGAACTAATAATATTCCCGTTCAACAGAACGGGTGTGAAAAGACAGTTTTTCCGAGGTGTTTGTGAGACGGTACAGTGCCGCATCAAAACCTTTAGCGTACGCTAATAAATCCAACATATTATTTTTCCCAATTTCCTTTCATCCGCTAACCAACATCAATCAAAATGTGTATTTTAAATATGGAGTATTTTATTTTCAAACGATTGCAATATCAACAAGACCACGGTCTGATACACATTCAAGGGTTCCTGTGCAACCTGTGCAGAGAGCGTAAGCTGGCGTAGGCCACCAAATTCGTCTACCCACCCACCCATCTCGACGGCTGCCGTGACCTACAAAATCTGCAAACTAGTTTTCCCTTTTCCAGCGGCACGTTTCGCAAACGGTCTCTCAAAGGGCGGCACACAATATTGCACACGGCTGCACACCATTAGAACCCCCCATTCGTTGCACCACAGACGTTGACGATGATGACTTCCGATCCGGGCTGCGAAGGAAAAGGAGGACTGTACCGGAGCGGGTGAAACATTTTCCCCACATTCTGGCGATTGTAGTTCCAGAGGTTTCGCAGACCATCATCAGGGTTCCCATTGCGAGCGAGAAAACTACCCTGACGCACTCACACCGTCGTGCAGTGTGCAGTTTGCCAAAAGTGCATGCTGCACCATCGACGATGCATGCAGTATAATTCACTCACACTCACAACACTGGTATGAAGCGGGCGTCTGCTGCAATCGCTGGCGTTTCTCTCGGTCACATGATGGCCGGTGGCGTTTATTTGGGTGGCACATTTTTCTCCCCCGTCTTTGTGCAACGATCCACGTCCACGGCGTCGAAGGGCGGGATTTTCCCAAAATTTCTAACCAAATGGCTAACTATTTATTTTACGGAAAAGAAATAATAAGTTAAATTTTTGTTGGAACTACTTTTAACTTTTGGAAATATGGCTTAAATTTGTTCTGCTTTGTATTCGTTTTCCATGGTCTCCAACTGGCCACAATTATCTCGTTAAATGTTTCTGAGTATAAATTCAACCCAGAGACGGTTTTGGAGACATACACCCACACACAGGACCGCAGAGATTTCCCTCGCGGTAGGTCCCAGACTCGCTGGAGAAAAAGGAAAACACGCATATTCCAGGGGGGTGAAAAACGTGCTCGTGAACCCACACTGGAAATGGAACCAGGTCTGTCTGGGGGGAGCACGGGAGGCTGAAGCGGCAGCCCCATTATCCATCCATCTTGCACGGCGTGACGATTTGTGCGCTAAATTTAGACTTCTTAATGAATAAATAAATAACGAGTTTTGTTTCATTTGCACCATATGTGCCCGAGCCCGAACACACTGCAACCCGTGGGGCGCACGTTCACTCTCCGTTGGGTGCATTTTCCCATCCCATTCTTGGTTTGTTTTTTCTGCACGACGGTGAAAATTCTGAAATTTCGCCGCCCTTTTATTGACCCGCGCATGACCTTCCCCACCACTGCACCGGGAGGGAAAATTGTTCATTTGTTGATGTTCATCGTTTTGCTAAACTTTCGGTGCTGGCGTGTGTCGAGGCGAAAATGCCCCAGCGAGCCTGCCCAATCTTCTGGCCGGGGGGAGGCGACGACAAGGGGGTGCCTGGCAGCGGGTGACCTCAATAAATAATTGTAAATTATTTTGCCAGACTTGGAGAGTTTATTTATGGCCACTTTATCTCCCTAAAAACTTGTGCACGGAACGGTCCCGCCGTTCGTTCGCGAATGGACGCCCTCGGTTCGGAGTGCAGGATAGCCTGGTTGGTGGCCTGGAGCCTCACACACACACACACATTCTGGGGAGCGGTTGTAGGGGAAATCACGATGAAGGTTCCGTTCCGTTCCGTGTTTGCAATATTAATTATGTTCGCATTTCTGCAGCCACGATGTGTTGGGCCGTTGGGCGAAGGAAGTTGAGTCTTCCTTGGTCCTTTAGGCTTCCAGGATCTAGGTTCGCTACGTACTCGTCCATTCCAAGCACAATTACGCTAAAAGCGTTCACACAGAAACCCGGGATAAGAGGCGAGAACGAGAGGCGAAAGAAAAGGCACTTCATCCCCTAACGCGAAATGTTATTGAATTTGAATACCTTCGGGCCTATTACTTTCCCGCTGGAGGTAGGTCTAAGTCGCTTAGGTAGGTCTAAGAAATCCCCCGGGGAACGCACGCGAACGAACAAACCTTATCCTAATCCGGCCGGGGTTCACCGAAGTCAAGTTGCGCCACGTTTCACACACTCAAGGTGCACGCGTACCGTTTTGTTTTGGAAAAGATTAAAAAAAAAGGCACGCCATGCGCCTTAATTTACTAACGAATAGCTCCTAAGGATCTGCTTTAAATTTTTCCAAAAAACTCCCAACCAGTAGCCAGTAGCATCAATTATTCAAAAACATCCTTTTTCTGGAGTTTCCTTTTCATTATTATCCCCCATCCTTGCTGTTGAGCGGTACGCTGGACAGATTTTCCTTCGAAGTCGTCAACTGTAGATTTTGATACTCTTCAAGTTCTATTTTCCAGGAATGCGAAATACGGCCTTCACAAATAGAACGTGGAGAAGTTCTCCGAACAATGATTTAGTTGTTCCGAGGAAGGATGACTAATTTGGAAGCGATAAAAATCATTTTACAAACTCATCTATATATTATTCAACCCTTTTGCTTGATATTCATCCATAACCACTACGCTCATAACATTCAACCCCGAGAGGAACATTACACAAACTTGCGTACTTCAATTCCATCAGGCACCCAGAAGATTTAATCCGACAAGCTTCAGTTCTTTCCCCTCTTGGCAAAGGGTTTCATTTTCCACCACTCTAACAGCGATTTCTCCATTCCGCGCGAAAACGGGGTGGAAAAAGTAATTATGTTTTCGTTGAGATTTTTCGGTTGACGATCGGTTGTCGTAATTAAATTTTTCACCACCACTTACTGCTTACTGGTGGCTCACGCGTTCAGGCCGGGTTTCTTGTGTGAGAGTGAAAAGAATCGGCATTTTTGGGAAAGCAGTCGCACAACCAAACAAACAAACCCCCTCTCCTAAGGATGGATCGAAAACTTTACAATCAAATTACACCGTCCAAAGAAAATGTGGAGAATGTTTGCTCGCTGCTGCGCGTTCTGAACACACTCACTGTGTGTTATTCACGTGGTGGAAGAATTCGATGCCCTTTTGCGGAGGGGGTGGGATGACGGAGGGATGCCAAATGGGGATTCACACCCCCTCCACTCCCCCCATGAGCCATACAATCGATAATCAGAAACCGTCAATTCGAGACGAAATGATGAGCGAGTGAAATATGAACTGCAGTCTCGCAGCATCCATTCGTCGGGCGGGATGGGTTTGTGTGTTCATGAAAAAGGGATTACTTGAGCACGTTCGCGGTTAAGGATCGACCCACGCAACAAATCTGTTAAGAGGATTAGCAACAAACGTTGGTGGATATATGTTTCGGGCAGGGATCATTAATTTTAAACTCGTGGGCCGAAACTTTCCACACCGTTCTAATACATCAAGCGATACAAAAAGCGATTGCAATGGAGCTTGCAAAATGGGTAATATTTGTAAACAAGAGCATAACCGTAAGCTGGAAAAGTGCCACAGTCTATGTGCTCGCGCCAAGCTCGGCGGAACTGATTGCTTATGACGGATTATCGTAAAATTTAATTAGTGCACACACTCTCGGCCCAACCGATTATCGGCCACCATAAGTTTTATGATGCGCGAAACCACCACAGCCGTCGGGGAAAAGGTGGAAAAATCAGCGTTAGGGAAGGGCTTGCGCCGTTTCATCTACTCAATAAACTCACATTTTCGCCAACTCCACGACGATAAACGTATTTTAATAGAGTGTGAAAAAAGCTATAATAACCACACTCATCAATGGGTGCGTTTGTATGTGTGTTTTAGAGCGTGTAATAAAATAAAAATTCAACCACGGTCATCATCCCACGTGTAATCGCGCATACCGAGCTCGATACCCAGCATGAATCCCAGGGGCGGATCCTTGTGTACGAGTAAAACATGTATGAAAATTAAATTTATTATTATGCAGAACCGTCCGCCACTCACCAGAACGCGCTTGCGGAACATGTCGGGAAGCGGGACCTTTGTGCATGTTAGCTGTCAAAACGGAAAGCAAGCTTGATGTCGTTTTTGCCATAGTCAACTCCGGCGTTGCGAAATGGGATGAGCCACGAGTGGAAATGTGGGGGGGGGGGGGGGGGGGGGGGTGAAACTGAAAGAGAAGTGGCAACCATTGTGCTTGCTCGTAGCTTAATCCCAAATCGAGCATGACATTCACATTAAACACACTGAAACGTTCCTCTCGAACGTGTTGGAACAGGAAGCGTCACTTCGTGCAACATACTTTGGATGCACGTTCCTTTAATTTGTTACCATTCGTCCTCTGGTCGGATGGGGAGTTTGCCCAGCACAGCTTCCAGGACTAGATAAAACTAAACATGTGATATAAATGCACATCACTTGTGTCTAATAACACATGTTTTTGGGGTTCCAATCATCAGCTTTACCGATGTTGCAGGCAAAACCGATGTGGTGTCCCAGGGTTCCATCGCATCGAATGGTCTAATACTTATGACAACGATGAGTTTGTAAACCTGCGTGGTTGGAAAAGATACTCCACTTGGACAGCGTCCCATAGATAAACATCAACCCGGCAGTACACTCCATGAAACCATCCTTTCTAATCCATTTCCATCGGCGGAGGTTCTGCTCGTCGCATTCCGGGTACCGGTACATCCAATATATCTGTCATGTTACAGCCACCCTGTGGAAGGGCCACCTTCGCTCCCTTTTTCCCGCACTCTGTGTAGTTGACTGCGGTTCAGGATCGATCTCGAAAGTGTTAAATTCTTCGAAGAGAGATTTGCATAAGCGGTGGGAGAAGAAAAAAAAACCCGAAGACAGACAGAGGAATGTAAAGCGTAATCAGATTTCTATTTTCTTTTCCCACCCTGCACCCCCCAGACACTTTTCTGTGGTCCTGTGTGCTTTAAGGATCGAATCACGTGTACGGCGAAACATCAGATCGGCCACAGAAGGGCGACGGCGGTGGAAATTGGGACCGGGGCTGGGAAAAGGATTACCGTTCACCGAAAGGAAAAATGGTAAACATCTCGATCAGACGCTGGGCGTAGGCGTTCCCAGTCACGTTGGTCCGGTCCCCCGATGGCCGGATATTAGCTCTCCCGGGGGAGTATGCGGAAGGACCGAGCGAGTCCACCGTTGACGTCAGGGCGAACCGGAGCGCCAATCGCCAACAACAACGCACTGGGGCTGCTTATGAAACTGTCACGTTTCAACCGATAATAAACTATTCCGCTCGGTGGATCGCAACGGGGGCACGGGGGGAGGAGAAGCACTTCGAGTGAAGTGCTGGAACCTTTTACCAATCACTGGCACTTCAACGGGAGTTCGATATTCCGTTCGATGTGTTTGGATCAGGCTCAGGAAAGGAGAGAGGGACAGATTGATTTGTATTATATTTTGCACGTCAAGTAGATGCGTCAAACGCAATCACCACACCGTTGGAAAAAAGGGCAAGGAAAGGTAATTAAAAATAAGGGAACACCCTTTTCCATGACGACACGTGCGTAACGATGGAATACTCCTCGATGAGTCAATCCGAACGACGTAAATGTTACAAATGCGCAGCGCTAACGATACCTTAGGCGTTATCTTGTTTATATCTACGACATTATTGATGAACTACAAATACGCCTCGCATTATGGCGGATAAATGGGGTTTCCATTTCACCCGGAATGCGCCGGAACCGGATCGATAGGGCCCCCGTATGGGTTTTAAATAAATGTCAATTGGAAATGCCGTGTCAAGAGCAGCAAAGGATGGGGGAAAAAGTGGACCTGAAAGCACGAAGCCCGGCTGCCCTACAGCGGATGACAGTTTCCTCTTTGTGCCAGTTATTTGTGGAAAAGCAAGTGCCGATACAGAATGCGCCACCAATCCGTCCGACATTGGGAGGGGTGACAACACCGTGCGAAGGTCGAAGGACATTCCCGGACCGACGATGACGACGGTGGCTGACACATGACCTTCAGAGGCCTTTCGCGTCATCGGCGGTAGCCTTCCCCCCCGAGGAGGTTGCTGGCCGCTGGGGACGGGGAGAAGGGAAGGGGGGGGGGGAGGCGACCGAGCTGGGGGTATATGTTGGTAGCCACCGGTAATCGGTTGCTCGTTCGCTCTCACTTCTGAACTTTTTAGTTGCGCAAGGCCGCAAGCGAGCGAGCGAACGAGCGACCGAAGCCGCGCGCGAATGTCATTTCGTTATGCAAATTTGCACCCCTCGGTCCCACCATCTTCCCACCAGGGTTGTGCAACCCATCGTGCGAGCTTCAACAAGCAACACCCTCTCTCTCTCTCCCTCTACATGGATGCACCGAAGCCGGAGCCCGCCGATGAACCTCCTTTTTGGACGATATCAGTGAACAACAATATTGTGCATATGATACACGTATTTCTTTCTTCTCCTCTTGTTAGCCACAGTCCGCTTGCCATGCTGCTTGCGTTGCACTTTCGTCTCGCATTTGCACACTCTGCTGAACCGCCGTTGTAGCCGGCGAAAGAAAAACCAATTCCCATGCTCGTTACCGCCCCCCGGGCGGGGTGGGGTTTCGTCCACTAATCGAATGCGTACGGATTAAATAACAACCGCACACACTGCCGTGATTGTGGCCATTTCCGGCTTTTCTGCTGCACTAAGCTAGCGGCTCTATACAACGTGGCTGATGTTTTGCTCCCAATGGTATGGTTTACACTCGTTCCACCGTTGGATTGGGTTTGACACCCATGGATGGTACTTTCGGGGGTGATTTGAGTCCAATACAATTTTGAGTGAAGAGGTAAAAAAAGCTTAAGAAATTATCGGAGACCCTAAACAAACGAGCATAACCTCAACCCTTGTATGGCAATAAAAAGCTAATTATAAAAATTACAGCCAGATTTACAAATCGCCATCCCATCAATTAGCTGTCACCAATTCAAATGCAAGACAGCATTAACATAAACCATTCATCAGACGAAGCTTCCTGGCGGACTTCTTTCGCCTTTCTCCACCTCCCGCCCCGCAGCCGGTAGATTCGCATCACCGTTTCGTGAAGATTACTTCATTACTAACCAGCGTGCATAACACGAACGAACATGTCACGACTTGACGGACGTGTGTGCGCCCGTTGGAGTAACAAAAGCCCCCCCCCCCCCCCCCCCCTCACCGCCCCTGTTTCTTGCCGAAAAGAAACGTTATCGCTGCGAAGACCGACCCAAAGACGTTCCTCTGCGGAAGTCGGCAAAAACATGGCGTCGCGCTTTGCATTCTAAGCTGAGACGGATCGTTTCCACCTGGCACAACGGGGCGGGGAGCACACAACACAAACACAAGCCTCCCTTTACCAGATGACTATCGCACGGAGTCGAAGGGCTACGTCGGGAGGATGCCGGTATTGGCAAGGGCTAATAAAATTGGTGCCACGGGGTCTCAATGGCCGTTGGACACGCAATGGCGATGCTAGTGCAATGCTAAACATAGTCACCACCAACACACCCGGCAGCTACCGTCAAGCCCTGAAGGTAAATAACCTCGGGTGGAAATAAAGCAAGAAAACGGCAGCGTCACGACGTCAAACGACGAGGTCCAACGAGCCGCCAGACGACACACGGAACTGCCTCCAATATGCGTCGGAAATCGGGGCTGCCGGAGGAGTTTGTCCTATCAGTCGGAGGCGGCAACGAACGACACAACATGCAATTTACACAGACATACACACACAAATTGATAACCATCAAAAGAGTGTACCGTCGTACGAGGTTCTGACTTGCCGACCGACCACGTCATCCGTCATCCTAGGGGTGAAGGGTGGACCACCCAATATGTCCTCCCACCTCAGTGGCCCATATGTCGTTTTACAGCGACTGCCACACACAACAGTCAACGGATTCGCATCGATGGAGTCATTTCTGCGTCGTCGAATTAAGAAAGAAAGTGTGCGACATCGTTTACAACAAAGCGGTGGTGGTGGTGGTAGTGGGTGGACTACCACCCTGGTAAGTGTAGGTGGTTTACTGCCGATGACACAGGGCGCACCGTTAGTCATCACCGGAACAGCCTCACCCCCGGGTAGATCTATTTATTCGCACGACCGTTTTCTTAATCCATGCGCATTAATGGCGTCGTTTTCTTTGTTTTCTCAGCGGCTTAGGGGACAAAGAGGTTCCCTGGGGTGGAACCAAGGGCCCCGAGGTAAGGGGGAGTTGTCCGCGCTCCAGCAAACAACGAAACAGGTAGTAGCCCGCCGTTGTCATCGTTGCCGTGGTGATCGTCTGCGTTTGTTTGGATAACTGTCACTGCTAGGTAACACTTTGCGCCAAACATTGTAGAAGGACGTTGGCATGAGTTTGCCAACTGTCACAGCAGTAACCAGGTTCCCATGGTGGTGCATCGCTGCAACCCCGGCAACCCAGCGTTTCCCACCAAACGAAACGTGCATAATCGACGGTTGTTCGCTACCAACACCAAACCCCAAAGCTATACGAGAGGCTAAAACTATACTATCAAACGTCACGCGCCTTCAAAACGCGGTGCGATAAGAAAACCGAACCCATTTGCCAAAACTCCTAACTGGCGACGGAAGTGTTTGCCCTTCCGGTAGCTGGGCAAAAAAAAAAAGGGAATCGACAACGATAAATCTTCATTTGACATCTTTTTCCGCCCCTCGCGCGACTCTGTGGCGGAAGGTCGCAGGGTAAGAAATCTGAACCATTCTCCTCGCCCAAAACCCCCGGTGGTTCCAGGAAGGGGGGGGGACCATCTCTGATTTGAGTTGTTTGTTGTTGTCCCTTCGACGGTCGTTGACGGAAAATGATAAAGCCGGGCTTGCGAACGCCGACTTTCGGTCTTTCGTTGGGACACACGCTGTTAAGCAATTTTTCAACATTCGCCCCTTAATTGCTGTTAGGTGCACACGTTTGAGGGTGAGCGTGGGGGGGACTGTCCTGATAAGAGACCATTTTTCATGCGACCAGTTAAAAGCCTCACTCCCATTACGGGGGGGAAATTAATTATTATGCGCTTAAAGTAAGGCAGAGAGCGAGCAGCTATCCTATCACCGGATTGTTGACAGTTTTTAAAATGTTTCAATCAAACGACTTTTTTGCCCGACAGTTAACCGTCGATAATATCAATACGATCGAACAGGATGTTACGTCAACTAACTGGGCTGGGTAAGCCTTCGTTGATCCCGCGTCCGAACACGGTGCTAACCTCGATCCACATCTCGCATGCGCCACACCTCCCTCAAACCGTCGAACTCACATCTCAACACGGTTTATCGCAAATCCAATTAGTCGGAGACTGCGCGATCAATTGCACAGAATGTAATGGCGAAGCCATCACGACACGACGCGTAAGAGCCGCCGAGCGACTGCTGTTGCCCCCTCGGTTGCAGGCATAATCAAATCCAATCCTACTCACAATAAACGCCACAACAGATCGCCGTCAAAATCTATTAACCAAACGTTAACGGTAGAACTTCGCCACCCGCGCCCCGGAACCTCCGCACCAGAGGCGGTCCGATATTCGGTGATTTATGGCGATTGGATCCGTAGTCAATAAACGCAACCTGGTGGATGTTTTACCAACTCCGGTGGAGGAGAGGGCTGCGAGTGACATCGTCGTGGTGGTGGACATACTTCCACCAGCTCCAAGAGAGGGTCACCGGGAAAAGAGGGAGGGGACCGACGTAACGGAATTACGGTCGTAAAATCTCGCCAATCCGCCAGAATGTAACCATGGCAGTCGAAGGTACCGCTGCACAAATTCGCATGACGGAGCGAGCGAGTGAACGACGGGCGCAGATGTGGCAGCTGTTAACGGCGCTCGGATATCGTCTCCATCGCAACACGTTGTCGTCGTCGTCGGCGGCGCCGTCGTTAGGCAACTGTGGTAGACCTGGCCGTGGATTGGATTGGAACACGGTCTCACCGGTCGAGTGTTCCAGTTGGCTAAACGCATCGCAAGCGTTTAAATAGTTTGCCCCGATATGGCCAACTTTGCTCAGTGACACCGTAACGCAATAGTCCGCCGGCGTGTGCACTATATCGGGTCACCAATCACGGGTGGGGTGGGGGTGTCTCAACCACTCCAACGATAGCCCGCCGTCCGTCCGTCCGTGTTGGCGGTCGATAACGCAGAAAAATATCATCATCCCAGCCGCCCGCAAGCCCGCCAATAATTAACGCTCGTTTGGACGCTGTGGTGTGCGTTTCCGTCGGCCGGTATATTTCATCATCGCACGGAGCATCAGGCATCCCTCTATCCCTCTCACTCTCACACGAGATCTTACCAAAGAAACAGGTTTTATTCCGATGGAGGCCAAAGGCTGCCACCTCGCGTCCACCGCTTTCGGTTCGGCTTCCTTGGCATTCGCGATCGAGCTTCGACGCGAACCCAACCTAACTAACCGTTACAACACCTCGCGCTAACCCCCCAACCCCCTTCCACCCCTCACCGAACCAATTGGGTGGGGATATCGAGATATCGGAAAAGTTGGATACCGCAAGTACAATAAAACTTTGCGAGTCGGAAATTGCGAACGCGAAGTGAAGAACCTCATCATGAAACGATGGGCAATTTTCTCTATTTAATTGATGCTAGGGGTAGCGATAGTGGAAATTTTACCGAAACGAGTGAGTTTGAGCGTAATGTAACCCACTGGAGGTTATAACACTTTTGGGGAGGGGGTGTGCGAGGAGTGTAACCTGTAGAAGGTAGAGTGTTCTAGTGCATATATTTTGCGCAAAACTATCAGACAGGAAGACGATAGAAAGCAATCTAGTCGTACACTAAGGGGATGTAAGTGAGTAACCGTTACATTTCCCGAGAGTTGCTGAGCACTGATGATAGCACTACCGGAACACATACAAACACACACTCCGTGAAGCTTCGCGCACATTAAACTTGAGACCGAATGGGATATTGTCATTCGGTGTTCCAATGTTCCACACACCTTGACGTACATTAGATGGAGAACCTTGGGACCTTCGGGAGCACGATGGGGGCAAGAAAAGTGGAAAACTACCCACCGCCGCAAGGGGTTTGATGAAAACGGGGAGAAAGTTTTCCGCCTTCGATAGCTCGCACTCGGTCGGTGCCATTAACGCGAGTCCTCCGCCTGGAAAGACTCTGTCACCGGGTAAGTTCGCTATCGACCGCAACCCTCCCTTAAGAAGGGATGGAATGGGCAGGATCAGACAGGTGGGACGGACGGTTAACCTAGAGGAAGGGGAGCAAAGGAGAAAGCGAACCGAGGCTGCGGTCTCTGGTGGCGCGGCGCTAATGAAACCGTCGGCATCGGAGGCTCGAGATAGGAAAATTGCGTTTCCCCCGCGGGGCCTCTGAGAACTCCGAGACACACTCACACACGCACACCAAAGTCGCCCCGGTTCGTCGGTGTTGCCGTCGTCACAAGCACGCCTCTCTCGAGTTGCACGCTTCGGAGCAGACAGCGATCCGGAAGAAAAACCCACCATCGGTCGCGGAAACACGGGCATGGCTTTGCTTCAGTGGGGACGGGTGGACCACCTCGGGAGGGAGGGGTGCGTCGGGTGACTTGGGCTTGGGGGCTGCCGGTTGCGAAATGGGTTGCGATTATGCTTACCTGCAAGAAATGGGAGAAAGGAAAAAGGGGAAAAAGAAAGTTAGTCTACCGAAGTTACACGTTCACCTGCGGGGTGAAGCTATAAGGGCACCAGCAGCAACAGTGCGAGCAATGGTGTTTCGAGGGGTCAACCGGGAGAGAAGAGCGACCAGTAAAATAAAACAAAAAAAAAATAGGTAAAAGAAAAGTCATCAAAACTCCACCGCAAAAGTTCGGTGGAAGTTATTTGAACTATTAATTAGCTGCGACCGTGCAGAGCGATTAACTCGTACACGGAATGCAAAACAGGTCTGTCAGTCTATCCGGAAAAGTTTTATACACGACGAAAACATATTACAGGGATTTTCAGACGATATCGCAACAGCAGCAGCATTATTTCTAACTGCATCAGTTGATTTTATAACGCGATCATGTTTATTATAACTTTGTCAGTTGAAATCAGAATCGTCAACAGTGTTGATCGGAAGCATTCATAGGTACAATAAACTATCAAAGCAACCCGGATTCAACTGGATTCAATCGGATTCAACCGAAGGATTCAACCGATGAATCAAGATGGATTCAACCGGTGAATCAAGATGGATTCAACCGAATTTAACAACATTCAACCGGTGAATCCGGATAGATTCAACCGGATGCAACTGGATTCAAAAGGATGCGACTGGATTCAACCGGATTCAAACGGTGAATCCGGATGGATTCAACCGAATTCAACTTAATACAACCGGTGAATCCGAATGAATTCAACCGGTGAATCCGGATGGATTCAACCGGTGAATCCGGATCCGAAAATCCCTGTAATTAGTCACTGGGAAGGAAGGGAAAGGATTTATCGGAAAGAGGGGAAAGGATTTTTATAAGGATTTTTGCTTTCGAAAAGATTTACTCCATCGCTTGCAGTTTGTAAATTCGCACACCGCACATTACTGGTGCAATTATTATTGTTTTCCCCGCTGGTCCAGTTTTATGATAAATGCAGCCACAGACATGTTGTTCAGCAGATTTCCAATGCACTTCCGGAATAAATCCGGTCCAGAGAGTGTCCTTACAAAACAGGATTTCCACACGTTTCGCATCCATCCCGTACCCTGGAGAAAAACAGGTCTGCCCCATCTCATCAAAACCTATCGAAGCTGACTGCGTGACGAAGAAGTGGGAAAAACCAGAGCAGGTCAGTGGGAAAATGGCAAAACAAAAACCCCCCCACAACGTACAATTTGCGCCAATTTCAAACGCGCCCGATCGGCCCGAGTGAAGCGACGGATGGCGAATCATGGCGTTAGTTACGGCGACGAGTACCCCACATGTGTCCCCATGAAAAACCGGAACTGCACAGCACACACCCGAGGCGCGATAAATAAAACCCCGATCATCTGGGGCGATGACGACAGCAACCACAACAACCGGGGCAGGGAAATAAGACGAACGGTGACGGTGGTCGGGTTTCCGTTCGCTTTCGCAGCAATCCGCGAGCTGATAATCACGTCCCATCACTTTCGGTGTCGGTTCCGGTTTGCTGCCGGCCGGACGGTGGTGCATTCGTGACAGGTTGTTGTTTGTGGGGCGCAAAGATTCGACAAGCGACAAACCACGGGATGGGGAAAAAAAAAGAAACCCAAAATGTTACGCTCGTGTGCCAAGCGGCTGATGTGTGGTCGTCTCCTGCTGCAAGACGTGCTTTTTCCTTCGGCATTCCCTCGAGTGTTTCGGTATCGAAGGTGGGCCTCCGCTTTAGACAGCCCGCCACCAGCGCGCGTTGTTGTTTTGTCGCATTCATTAGGAAGATTATTATCATCATCATTAGACGGCTGAAGCGATCTGAAGCCAAACGCGCCGGAGGGAACGCCAACCGCCCCGGCATAAGTAGCCCAAAAGCACAACGGTGGTTTTGGTTCACGCCACCGCCAGCGCCCCGCTCCCTCTTGGGCAATCACGACCGCCAGTCCCACTCGACCCCAACTCTTCCCCTTCGTTGGGACTAATTTTGCTGAAAAAGCACAACCTACCGGCCCCGCCAGCATGGCGCAAGAAACTCGCGCCGCCAAAACACTGACTGAACACAAGGAGCAAAAAAAAACTTGGGCGCGAAAAAAATCACACCGGAAAACGGGGGAAAAAAAAACACCTTCCACCAGACGGACGGACGGACGGGATGGAGTGTGGCAACCGCGGCGTCGGCAGGAGACAAAACAAGAGTACAAAATACACGCAATGCTACGGTAAAACAATGACCTCTTTGTAGTGCGCTCTCGCGCTATCTCGCGGCTTTTGTTTTGGCTTCCTACAATCGCGACCCGCCCGTTCCGAAGGTGTGGGCTGCTGAGGTGACAGGGGGAGGGGGTTGAGCTGGTGGCGGTATCATAATCGTCTCGACTGTGCGATCTTATTATATGTTAATTACTGTACACACTTTGCGTTTCATGGCGCTCGAAGCGGAGCTCGCCACCTACGCAGAGAGACCCCGAGAAGCACCGGAGGTGGCCGGAGGTGTTAGAGAGGGGTAGGGGGGGGGGGGGGGGGGGGAAGTGACTTAAGATTGGCCCGCCACGCTTGTTTCACTTCCTGTGTTTTTCCTCCGAAGCCAATTTCAAGGCACTGCAGACCATCATCTTTAACATATTTGCAACGAAAAGAAGAGGAAACTAGAAGTTCATGTGTAAAAAGTAAACAAAATTATCTTTTACACAAACAAAACCTCGTTAATCAACATGTAAACCGCTAATAAATAAAACCGTAATAGTCAAAAATAAATTAAATTTAGAAGTGGGTAAGGACAAAAATATAAAGGTCAAGCATTCTATGTACGATCACTATGAGAATAAAGCTGGAAGAAACTTTTTTTCGGGTAAGTCACTACGGGACAAACGAAAAAACAATAATCTTGAGAAAAGCTTACGCTGACCCTTGACAAGTTCCCTACCTTGTTTACTGTGGTGTAATCAGCGCCCTTTGATTGGCGAACTCTTCAACGAACAAACGCGTAATCATGCAACTGATGGAATGTGCAAAAAACTGAAATAAAACAAGGACATCCCCCACGTACCCTCAAGCCCGTTGTTGCCGGTTGTAGTGAGGTGGTGCACACACTCACGGCTCGCCTCCATCTTAAAGCAGTTGAAATTTGTTTACATTTTGTCCCATTTGCTTTTTCTTTTTTCTTCGTTCTTTTGCATAAATCCAAACAAACAGACGTCAAATCTCTCACCCTCAACATCACCACCATCGCGTCGTGATGAGGTCGATGTTTACTCCCACTCCACGCCTGCCACCCAGCTGACGATGACGATGATGATTATGGTGATGATGATGATGATGATGATGATTAGGAGTGGAAAATAACCAACGAACGGTAGCGGAACACGCACCGCAACAACAAAAAAGTGAACCGACTGTCAAAACCTTTTGTTTTTTGCCCATTTCTTCCGCTCTCCCACTAAAAGCTTCTGAAGGTTGCGGAGAACAAAAAACGACATCCGACCGGTAGGCCTTACACTTGGGCTTAGAAAGCCGCAATTCACGCAGTTGCGTTATTGTTCACGCCAGCCGGAGATAAGTGTTGTCGGTTCTCGCCCCGCAGCAAGTAAGACTTCGACCACCCTTTGCGAACTAAACAAATCGCAACATCTTGGTAAAGAGGTGGTGCGAAATACGTCGTACCGTACGGGACAGGGATTTTCATTTAAGTGTCCACGGCAGCACGACCAGCTGACCCCTACGTGCCGGATCGAAAGTTGTGTGCATTCCGATTTGTAGGTCACGCATCCGAAGGTCAGCAGTCGGTGGGTTTAGTTTTATGCGTCCAAGGAGCGAGGAGTTGAGTGCCGGCCGCCGGACGAGACGAGACACACAAGCGCGCTGATTGATGGCGTCGGGCTCGTTTTTCGCACAAGGCTTCGCACGTTCCGACATGATGGACCCATTCTGGTCGCAGTGGCGCAACATAAACTGGGGCAAAGACTTAGATTTATTACGGCACCATCACGTTGATAAAATGCTTCGCCATCTCTATAATTGCTGGAGTTCGATGAGGCTACTTTGTTTTACTACTTGTCAAATCCGATCTCGCGTAACGGACATCGGTTCGGTTGACAAATACGGACTCGTTGTTTCTGCAGGGTGAGTATCAATTAAATTAAAATTTCAATTCAAAGCGCCTTCCCGGACGTAACCGAAATGGTTGTGTATAAAATTCGCCAGCGAAAGGAACGTAACCAATGGCGCACCGGGAGTCCCAGCTTACATTAGTGATGGGTTCTCGGAACCGCACCCACCGCCCGGAACCGCTTCCGAGCATCTTTAAACCGGCTCCGATTCCGGCTTAGTAAAACCCACGATTCCGTCCGGAGCCGTCCGGAGCCGTCCGGAACCGTCCGGAACCGTCCGGAGCCGCTAGTCGGCAGCCGGAGCCGGGTCCGGACGGCTCCAAACGACTCCGGACGGCTCCGGACGGCTCCAAACGACTCCGGACGGCTCCGGACGGCTCCGGCTCCGGACGGTTCCGGACGGTTCCGGACGGCTCCGGACGGCTCCGGACGGCTCCGGCTCCGGTCGGTTCCGGCTGCCGACTAGCGGCTCCGGACGGTTCCGGACGGTTCCGGACGGCTCCTGACGGTTCCGAGCTCGGAGTATTGCACCTACCTTATGGAGCCGCTTCCGATATTGGTGGAGTCATTCGGAAGCGGTTCCGATTTTTTGTCGAATTTACCCACCACTAGCTTACATGCTCCATTTCCACTAGCCTAACCTAGCAACCGTTGAATAAATCCGATTCCATTTCCAGTTGCTAACGGCACACAATCCATTGCTATGTACGCCCACCTTCCGCACATAGACACACTCTGCTAACAACCCCAAACCACCCCCCGTGACAATCGCGCAGCGGAAAGGGCCATTTTCCAGTGACGACTTTTCATTCTGACTTTTTCCTAGTGACTCGCGGCACTGGCATGAGACGTGAGAAGGAAGGTGAAAATGAAAAGTAAACATTTTCGTATCCCCCCCCCCCCCCCCCCCCACCGAAACGAACCCGAAGAGCGAGCACCGTCGAAGCATTATAGACCGATTTTCTCCGGGCTGGAAAATTCAAACAAAAGCCCACCAACACCATCACCATGATTCTCAGAAGCATGGGAAAAAAACGGGGCATGGTAGGTCACGGGCGTGCGAGGGCGAAAATTGTGCGTTTCAAAAATTGAAACACATTTCCCAGCCCGAAGAAGGAATATTTTGCTGCGTCCGGTTCCGTGCCGTTGGAGCACTCCAATACCGGACGACGGCGGCGACGACGATGACGACGATGGCGGACAACAACAACAACGTGCCCTCCACATAAATTCAAATTCTCGCTCCTTTGCCGGCGTCCGAAACGCCTCCCCCCCGTGGAAGGTGTGGCAGCCATTTTGGGCACAAAATAAATCATAGATATGCCAGGAAGGAAAATTGAGCAATTTCTTCAGGCCGAGACTCTCGCCACTCGAGCACGGAAGGAATCTTTCCCCCTCCCCCGTCGATGGATTCGAAAACCATTTTTCACCCTCCAAAATCCCACCTCTCCCCACCCCCCCTTGTAGTTCACCTTCGCCATTCGCTGCTGATGAAGGTGAAGTGAAACGGGTTCCGGAATGGTCTCTCTGCCCTATTGGACGAGTTATTATAGCCTTTGCCAAATAATAAATTAATGGATTGTTGTTTTGGGCAGGTTCGGAATTCGAATCGCCGGGGTGCGAAATGCCCCCGGGTGGGAATCGGCTGGGGGATGGATTGATATCGATCTGCAATTTTCCGGACGAAGCTCCGGGAGACCGCCGGCGTTCAGTTGTGATGCTCGTGCGTGCCTGGAATTGGTGTTTGATTGCGGTGAAATGGTATTTTCTGATGCGGTGACCAATGGACGATTACTTCACGGACCGTTAGTCATCATGTGCACATATTCCCAACATAATGGCGATGGGTCGGTTTCATTTTTCGCTCAAGACAACCGATGTGCCACCACGCATCATCAGTTTCTTAAAATAAATAAATCAATTATACAGCTTTTTATTCAAACAATACGATCATAAAGTGGCCTCAAAATTTGAAATGATTTAACATTGCTCATCACAACTACCGGGAATTTTGTTTAACATCCACAAAAGACCAATTAGAGCGAATTCCCACCGAAAGCCATAAAAAGGTCGGCACTTTTTCAACCTTCAGCGAATTCAGCGAAAAGCGTAACAGTTAACAACCATACCGGGAAAGGTCAAAAAATGGCCCCCTCCGCACAAAAATGGACGCTTCAATCAGGAACAGTTGGCAAACGAATGTAATTTTCCCGGCCGCGAAACAAAATCACACAAAAAAGGGGCTTCCCACCCGGACGAACAGATGAAAAACTGTTCCAATTTTCTAGTGACTGTCTCTGCCTCTGCCTCCTGCCGGGGGATGGGATGCAAATCATCGACGTTCGATACCGTACACGATGGTTTCGCACACTCTAGAGCGGACGAGCATATGGATTTCCATTTTAATGGGTGTGTCCCAGAACGGAATGAAACAATCACGCTTCGAGCGCCATAGAGGAGTGCAATAAATGAAATTTGTTCGATATCAAAAGCAAGAAATTCGAAACTAATGAAATAGGAAACGTTTGATTGGTTTTGAGTCAAAAATAAAAGCATCCTGAGCTACCGAAATCGACACATTTTTCGCATAGACCTGTTCCCACAGGATCGTGCAGAAGGCCAAGGATAACTAACCAGGCGTTTCCAGTGCGAAAAGCTATCAACATACAGAGAACTCCCCGTTGACGACAACGGGGAGCCCCGAGAAAAGTGAACTAGAAACCTAAATAACCCATTTTCCAACTTCGCTCGTTCTATTTGCTTCTCTTCTGTTTGGTTTGCTACAGTATTTTTTAGTTTCCTTACCTCATTCAAATGCTTGAGAGGGGGGGGAGTGAGATAAAAAAGAAACCCACCACCCATGATAAACTAGTGCATTACATGTCCCCCTTTCCTCCTTCCCTCTCGTCTTGCAGTCGCAGGGTTGCAATTCACCCCCGTTTCGGTTCGCTGGCAACTTCATAAATTATTCCGCAAGGACCAAAGGACGTTCCGAGCACGTGTGTTCGGCACCAGGTGTGCAGGTGTTTTCTCATGTGGCCTCTGAGTACATCGTGTGGCCATGGGTGGCTTTGGTGCGGTTTTGCTGTGGCCCCTATCGAAACGCCTACACCGCATGCACGAGGAATGAAGACTTCATCTTTTTGCGAGATATAATTGAGCTGGCAGAGAGAAACGGTTGCCAGGGTCTGCTTCTAGTCGCGAGTGTTCTGCCACTGCAAAGGGAGACGAAAAAGTACGGCGACCATCCTGGGGGTGGAAGTACTTAAAAATCTGGCAAAAAGGAAATCGTCCAAATGATGCAAAAACCCAGGAAGAAATTAAAAAATGACTGTTCTGAATAAAAAGAGTACCGTTGCCAACAAACACAATGGCTACATATTGCTGATGCGAGCAAAAAAAAAACCCCCCGGGACTCATTGTCGAAGGCGAATGAGATCAGCACAACTGAACGGTCACACTTCGAAGATGTGCCTTGCGATACAAGCAAACCGTAAGCTGCAGCCTACCGAAGGGCGCGTAAGATGGAGACGGTAAAGCATCGATGAACGGGACACATCTCCGAAGAACGAAGAATTACTTGTGTATTGACCTACATTGCAGAGCGCATGGGACAGCAATAAAAAAAAACAAATAGATTCCTACGACGACCCCGTTCAAGCGCAAAAACCGGTTTCATTCGCTTCCTCCCCCCAGCGCAATGCACCGGTTGAATGCAACGTTGCACTATTTACCACGTGCCAACGAGATGCACGCGGAACATCGTGTGGGACGAGGGGGACGAACAGATTCCAGGCACGGGCTCTTAACCTCCCTAGCACGCTCCCTCCACCCGGTTATGTCTCATCTTTCTTCATCCCACCTTCGCTCATTATCGCGAACTGGAAAAGCACGTGGCGCATTGGGATGAGATTTGTTTTGGTTGTGCATTCGACCCTTTGAACCGCCCCCTGCGTAGGGGGTGGGTTGTTGCTTGCCTTTGCGCAAGTAAACACATCCACGGCCTTGCGGTAGCTGTAGGCCACACGGACAAAGCCATGTGGTGAAGATGCTCCAGATGCTTCCATGGGAAAGAATTAAGACCCATCCGTTAGCTTTGTGCAACGATGAGTTATAAGTTTCTGCTATTCTTGAGCGTGGTCTAGAATCACGTACGATGTGTTTGAGGATCAAAGTGGCATGCTTTCTGGTAGGTAAAGGTCGTTTTATCCCATCGTGAAGTGAGTTGTGCAGTGAGATTTTTCTATCACATATGATGAGAATGAAAAATAAAATTGTAGAAATTAACCAATGCTTTATCAAACATATAATCCCATGAGTTTTCTGACATCTTCAAACCCTCCAAATGATTGCAAAATTAACAGTAAAGCTGGTGATAGATACTTCCACCCTTCGAATCGTCATAGAGTGTATCTTTGCGACACAATTTCGCTCCATTTTGCCACAGATTATATCATTTGTACGTGCGAGATATGCGGTCGTTTTGATACACAGTTGATTCAAAATCAATTATGATACAGGCGAAAGACCCATTCCAACCGATACGTGACACACGCCTCTCGAGCACAACTTGTTGTTCGATTGAAATCGGGAGGAGGAGGATGCATCGATCACTCGAATCGATACCTCGAGCTCGCGAAAACTCGAACTCGGTTCCTCAACAAGGTGCTAAGTGCGTCACATTTCCGTGCCTAACCAAGCACCCCCCCACTCTCCCCCCCTGGTCGGTGGAGGTGGAAATTGAAACCACAACTGCTGGCGAGATCGCAGATAGACAGATGTGTCCTCCCACCCTTGAATATTTATCTACGCCTCATCGTACCCGGACCCTCGAGTCCGAGATGGAGGGTGGAGGGAGGGGATTTGGTTCCGGGAGTCTCCGTGGCCAACTGTTTGGCGTTGCGATTCATCGGTTCCATTGCAGCGAAACCAGGGCTACCACTTTCCCTTCGAGCTTCCCTCTGTATGTGTGTGTGTGCTCGACCGACCGACCGACAAACAGGTAAGAGTTGCGAGTCTGGTTTGCGAGGGTAAAACGCCGGATGGGAGGCTCCCCGACTCGACAACGACAGGCGGGAGGAACAGGAACTATGCCGACACACTCTCGCCGTACGTTCGCATAAATATGGCACTCTGGCTTGGCTCGGTTGGTTCGTTGGGAACTGGGTCAATTACGCTCCCGCTTCGGGCCGCCCCAGCGCTTAGGCTTGAGCGTTATGCACCACAACGGCGACCGCGCGCTGGAACTCGTCTGTCTTTGGCGCTGAGCCCGGGCCCGAACCTCTTCACCATTCAGCGAACGGCCGGGCGGAGGCTCAGATCAGTTCGCTACGCTAACTGAACCAGGCCACCGAGACGGTGGACGCTGAACCAGGAACGCTGCGGAACACACCAACCAAAGAGATGAAATCATTTTACGACTCGATTGTGTTATGTTATGATAATTCCATGCACTTTTTTCCCCTCTCCGCCTGCTCACGTTCACGCTTGGGAAAAGGCAGGAAAATGGAAGGATGGACGCTTCATGCCGTTAGTCGGACAATACCAAAGCCCCCTCCCGAACGGCGAGAGGTGATCGCGAGTCAGCTGACCGACGGACTTTCCTCTTCCTGACTCGGATATTACGTTGGCCGATATTATTCACTTGGAAAGGTTTTCCTTCGGCACCCAGCGAAGGAACTGTAGCCTCAATGGGAAAAGAAGTGAAACGAATGGCACCGATACGATCCTACCCGCGACGTAAATGGGTTAACACGTTAAAACCGAGTCTCATTGGAAGGGGAAACAATCGTCCAAGTAAAGTGATATAAACTTTATAGCTTCGAGGATTTACAATAAACGTCAAAATGTAGCTAAAACATGAAAACGTTTGAACTAGAGTTGTGTAATGCAGATTCAGATTCATGAATGCTGAATGATTCTTTGTGTTTTAGAGTCTCTCAACCACAGATTCATGAATCCCAAAGATGCAACCTGTGTTGGGAAAATAGGTGAAACTCATCATTATCATCATCAACTGATGAAAAGTGATGAGCCAAAAATGGGTAGAAGGACCCCTTTTGTTTTTGATCGCATGATCCACGCCAATGAAAGAATCGTGGAGATTCGTGACAGATCCATGAAATATTCATGAACATTTATTAAGGTTTCAAAAGATTCATTAAGTTTTGAAGATTCGAATCCCTAAAGATTCATGAATACATCTGAATGAATCTTAGGTGAAAGATTCGTATGAATGAATCTCACCAAAAGATTCATTAAGCACAGCACTAGTTTGAACCTTCCTTTAATTATTCTGATCCATTCTTCAAAGGATTTAAACTTGAAAATAATCGTTTTGGCGGCCTCCAACAACCTTGTTGAATGTACTGAATTTTCCCTTTTTGCACGGAAGGCGCAAGGACAAACCCGAAAGTGCAATACAGCAGCGCACCATGGCGCTTCCATGGCGTAAACTATAAATTTAGTTCTAAAAGGCCTCACACGCCTCTGCATTCGTACCATGCCATGCATGCGTGTCTCCGGCGCTGCACAACACACGGTCGGTGCATCATTCACCAGCACACACATCCGCACACGATGCATCGCAAGCCTTGCCTTTCCCCCTCCCCCCCGGAACCCCCACCAAACACCAATATAAGGGCATGTATAAATATCGCCACGAGGCAACGGATTATCGATTCCGTTTCGCACGCTCCCGCGCTAAGATCCGATCCGGGTCTCCGGTTTTGTCGTTGGCGTTTTGCGTTTTGAGGCATGTCGTGCAAGTGTTGAAGGGATGGTAGGGTGTGTATTCGAGGAGTGCCCATCCATCCGTTGGTGCATCGACGCGAAATACCAGAGGCCGCAGATTCGATTTCATCGATAGCACAAAAAACCCAGTGATGGGAAAACGCAAAATCTAAACTGTAGCCAAGGCTATAATCAGCCGAAAGGCGAGGATGATTCGGTGCACCAAAGAATATGAAAGAAATGGACGTTGAAATCGAAACTTGCCAGCGCCAATAATAGCGCCGCGCCAGAACTGGAGCGCCAGAACCTTCGTGGCGTTTGTGGGGAGGGGGGGGTGGAGGATCAACTCAGGCTGAGCATAATTAAACGGCAACATCGGCAAGCACGTAAATCGATCGACCGCGGCCTTCTTCTTCCGATAGTGAACTCCTCCTCCTCGCCTTCTAATGCAACATTGATTCCTATCATTAGAGCGGTTATTTATGTTTGAGTAGGTTTGAATTATCCACACTACTATCGGGGATAGTTGATCGGTTCGAAAGCGACCACCTACTCCTAGCGGGGAGGAGTTGATTTTCGATCCACTTAAAAGAGATTAAAATTTGAAATATCACTACTTCATTCCACATTCCGAACGGGTTCACGGATTCACTTTTGAACGCGCCCAACACTAGGTTAAACCTTGGTTGAGGAAGATGGAGAACAAGGTGTATCTTTAGCGCAAGTATGCCACATTTTACCAATTTGCATACTCCTCTACATCGCCAGCCGAAATGTCACACTGCATGGTCGCTGTTTGTCGATAACGTTCTAATGCCAGCGAAGGACATCGGAGGTAGGAATCTCTGCGCTATCGTTATGTGTTCAATTTCAGCAGATAGGAAAGCCAACCCTTGCACTGGCGTCCGACTGAGGTTCGGCTGACCTTGGAGGAATTTCGCTTCCAACAACTATCGATCCGGGACTCATTTTTTCCCTTTTTCGGTCGACAGAGAAATTGGAAAACTTTGAAATGCAAGCAGCGGGATCAGCAAAGAACAAAAAAAACAAGGAAAAGGAAAGCAGCAATTCCGGGAGGGGTTTGGTCTATTTTGGGGATTATTTAGAAGAAGAAAAAACCGGCACAAATCAATAAAAGTGATTGCGCACTTGCACTTGCGTTGTTCGCGGTTCTCTCCCAATGAAAAAACCCGTTCTAAGGGATTGACAACGAACGATTTCCATTGGCAAGGATACCTTCTACTCCTTCTCAGAAATTTCCGTTTAGTGTAGACGCAGGCGAGGTTTATGTCTCTCGTCACGTGAAACCGCGTGCTCCATCAACGCACGGGCTTTTCGATTGTTATTATTATTGTTCGACCAAATGAGAGCCGACCGTTGAGTGAGGCCCCGAATCGGGGCGCAACAATTAGGCGAGATAAATCACGACGTTGGAGGATTTATATGCGCGTGGGGTGGGGGGATACAAACCTCGCGGATTTTTAGGAATATATTAACGGAAGGTGAAATAAGAAATACGACTCAGAAACGCACACAGAAACAAGTAAGATGGCTGGAAAGAGAAGGTTAGATCGATTCGATTCACGCGCGATCGGTGCCCTTGGAACTATCATCACCATACGGTCGCCACTTTTGACACACTGGCCCCTCGATTGCGACACGTGTACACACACACACACACACACACATGGGACACGGCGATGACAAACCCCAACGGGACATGGGTGATGCTGGGCTGAGCGTTCGAACCGAGTTGTGACCGGTTAATTGAAGGCTCTGAACCAGATGTTGCCGAATGACGACACCACCGCATCGTCCGGGTCAACACGACACTACACGATGTTAAACTACGAGGAAAACGAAAAATCAGCAGCACACACACCAGCACGAATGCATTATGCTCCGCGAAGGTCACGATGATGATGATGATGGTGATGATGCTCGAGCCACGTGGGGAACCTATTGGGCTAGACCCGTCGCGCTATGTTTGCACTCCATTGTGCAACCGTAAACATTTTTCACTCCGTCTCGCGCAATAGAGTCGGAGAGCTGGCAAACGTTCACCGTATTTCAGCGATTTGGTTCCATTTGGCGCCACAAAAATAAAACCCTTTCTGCCCGGGTCCCCATTGTGTACAGAGATTGGGAAACTTCAGGAATAATCGTCCGCACGTGCGCCTGCTGTATGTATGCTGTGGCATTTTTCTTCGCCACTGGAAAACGAAAACCCCTCCCATTAAGCCGCGAGGAAAACATGAGAGAGCTATCGAAATAATGCCACCAAGCAGCCTAAATGTGGATGATTGTTGGATGGGCTCCTTGCAATTGCAAATCAATATTGATTGATTTTCCAACTCTAATTATTGCTCCACCGGGATTTGTGCCCTGTGTAACCGATCGGGTGTGCGTGCCGGTGGCGTGACAGCACACCAACACACCACCACAGGGCAGGCATGAGCATCGTAAATGGGGGATGATTTACGAGGGATTTTGGAAACATCTCATTCGCGAGTTCCTTCCCATCGAGAACGGCAAACGTTACGCCAGTCGGTTCCTCCGGTGGTTTGCATAAAACATGACCACGAGAGCGGGTGGGGGCGAAGATGGATGGAATTTGTTTGTACACGTGTGCGCTCGTTCTTTCGGTCGGTGGAAGGAAGCATACATTAAAGCCACCGTTCGAACTATGTTTTCTGTATAGATGTATGTATATTTTGGCTCGTTTCGGTTTGCGCCGAAAATTCCATGTTTTCAAACCCCAGCCAGTAGGGAGGGAGGTATTAAACACGGTGAAGATAAAGAACCAGAAAGGGCACCCAATTGATGGACACACAAATCGGAACAACATATAATCAACAAGACGCACAGTGTATGGTTAACTAATACTCGTTGTGGGCAATGATGGTAGAAAATATCAATCGATTGCTCTTCCTAGGAACTCTCCATCAGACAACCTATCGATCGACTCCGCTGGCAAACACGGATGCAGCTGATTTGCCACCATCCTCCCCGTTGCCCCAAAATGGTGAGCTCGAACGATAAGGGATCAGGTTACGTTGGCCGGCTGACCGTAACCCACGTTTTTCGGACGCCAGAAAGCTAGCCATTGACCTTTCTCGGGGAGAGTTTCGATCCCTTCTCCATTCGGGCAACTGCCCGGACACGCACCAGCAGCATTCCATGGCCCCATCGGAAGAAACTCTCTGCACCGTCTTCAACGAGCAAGCCCATAGATGGAAGGCTTGGGGAAAAGAGTGTGAGGTACCATCGTCTGACGGTTGTTTGCCTTGTGTTGGGTTGTGAAAAAAGAAAGAAATGTCCATAAGCCCCACGCCGTCCCTCACCAAACACACCTCGAACCCAGGCTTATCAACCCAAGCCAACCCCCTCCACACTGACGATCACCTGGCGGCGGTACGGTCAGCAGAGTGAAAATTGAAGGGAAATAGAAAGAGGAAATGAGAATAAAATAACACACCCCACGGCACGTCGCCGATCGGTCGAAGGCGAACGAACGGATTTCTCTCTCTCCAGACATTGTATCCATATGCACGCAGCATCTTCCGCTCGACGGAGTGCCTTAGACGATAGGAAAAAAAAGACCCACCGGGCGAGGGAGTGCTGGCTTTGATTCTGTGAAGAAAGAAAACAGAGACACACAAACCGACACTTTTTCCGAAGGCGCGATAGTGACCTCCGCGTTTCTTCGCCTTCTACAGGTTGCGATCGAAGGAAAATAAATAAGTAAGGTCTAGGAAAGAAAATAACCGACAATAAATAAAAAAAAAACCAGAAAGCCCATCGAGCGACAAACACAGGGGCAGACGAAATGCTGAAGGTGAGTCAAAAGAATGATAAACTTTCCCGATACGGACGGCGCGGCGTTAAGTAGCGACTTAGGGCCGCCCGTCGGTCAGCCCGAGCTTATTGCTGCTTTGGCTGCCGGGGATGACGATAACCTCTTCCTAGCGAGCGAGAAAAGTGCGAGGCCATGGATTATAATGTTCAGGTAAAGAAGGAAACTTTGACCGCGCGCCACCGGGGAGTCGGAAGGGAAAAGGTATCATCTATTTCAGGTAGACGGGCGCGCTTGTTTGGGCTGGCGACGAGGCTGGAGAAGCATACAGAAAAAGGAAACCCGTAAATTACCGATACTTTGTTGTGCGTGCTGTTGAACGGGATGGGAAGCGTTGCCGGCCGTGTGTGTGCTTTACCTTGTTACTGCAGCGATCCAGCACCCATCCAATGCGAATGCTCTCAAATGGTCCAGGAAGTGGCCATTTTAAGGAAACGCTCCCTAATGGGGTCCCTCGTTCTTAGGGCAGATGTACGCCCAAAAACACTCATTATTAACGCACGCAAGTAAGCAAGCAATGAGTGATCGCCCATCTGGTTCTGATTCAAATAAGCTTTTCTACTTAGTCTAATTTGGCTTTGCAGCAATACGCTTTTGCAAGCGGGAAGGTGGTTCCTCACGTTGGCATACTCAGGAAGCGCAAACATGCTTTGAATCAGCAAAGAAATTACATACAGCGCTACATCTGCATCATTTCCATTAGACACCGGGCGTGGGGGAAGGAACGGAGAGGAAAAAGCCCAAGATAATTTAAGTAAGAACGGAAGCACGATTAATTAAACTTTGACCAAAGCCTTCATCAAACAACCTCTTTCATGGCTAAGCCGTGCTTTCCACCTGTTTCTCCGATTATACAACGTCAAAAAAAAAAAAAAAAATGGGAATAAGAACCCAAGACACGATGGTGAGTTGAAAAGTTTTCTCATTTGATGGATAGAGGAAAAGGGTTCCTTTTTCTCGAAAATATGCAAACCGTGTTCAAAACTCGGGCCTGCGGGTTTGCTTGACGATTAATGGAAAAATGTATCTACTACGCGTGTTTGTGTTACCAAACATAGCACAAACGTACGCCACGGGTAACTTATGAAAGTCGAATTAGAAACATAGTAATAGAACTTTACAAAAAAAGTACAACGGTTGGCTATTACGGAAATGGGTAGGTAAAACCGTTCAATTTTCTCCAGCGCATCCACAATGTCATTGGAACTGATGGTAGGGGAAAAGAAGCTGGTTAGATAAGAAAGGCGTGCGTAACAAAACAAAAACGATGGCATCATAAAACGACCGTATGCTTAGCAAACAATACCCAATAATAACCATTGTGCCACCATGTTTCTCGATGTCCGCCACAACAGATTGGGAAACGAGCAACGAGCAATCTCCGCATGGCGTGGCGTCTTCCGCCCCGACACAAAGATATTACATTCTCGATACAACAATGTATTGGGCGAGGGGCGGTTGTCCAACATCGACCCTAGCTGCTCGCCCCCGAACCTTCCCTTTGCCCTATGTTTCCAGGGTCGCAATCCTACACACACACACACACGCATTGACGTTCACAAGAATCTCGATCATTTCGTCCGTCAAGATTCACTTTTTTTCCTAATTCAATGGTGTGTATGGTTGCGTACGCCTGTGCGAAAAGGGACGAAGAAACCTTCGCCTAACCTAACCAATTATTAGCAGTCCTATTAGTTGGAGTCGGGAGACCCCGAGCGTTCGATTAGGCAATCATCGCGGTTGCGGTGTCGAACCCCTTTTTTCTGGGTGCTCTTAAGCCCTACAGCTGAATCATGCATCGTAATGAGTCTGTGACCCAATAGGCTGCTGGATCGCAGGAATGGATTATAAAAACATCATAACCCGAAACGAAACTGTTAGGAAAGGGCTGGAGAATTGTCCCGCCGTACCCTTGGATAAAGTATTCAAACTTATTGTACGAACCTACTACTACTCCATTGTACAGCTGGTGAATGTAGTAATTTCTTTTTTAAATAGTTCTACCCTTAAGTGAAAAGATCAACAAAATCGCTCAAGTTTCACATGGCTGCTGCTGATGCGAAAGGAGACACATCCTCGACCGCAACAGACCGGGCCCGGTAATCCTCTTTCGAGGGCGACACGTAATGACACGGACTCCACTCGCCACCAGGAGCACCAACGAACCGATATCCAATTAGCGAGCGTTCAAACGTAACGCCTGCAAACGGGCCAGCCGTGGTATGGCCAAGGGCAGAAGGGTATGGCCGCTTGGGCATTGGGGTTGACGCGTGACGTGAGGGCATTCCGGGCATGGCGTTGGCGTCATGGGACATGCAAAGGTGCCTCCCATGGCGTTGTGTCGGAGCTGTTCGCAAGTATCGAACAGCAAGTGATGGTTTAAATCTCTCCCGAGTTACGATCTTTGACCGAGTAATTGAAGTCGAGGTTGGTTGTCATGGGGGATTGCATTTTTGTACGGGTGTTTGTTTGCAATGCTGGAGTTGTCTTACGCATCGGGGGTAGCAGAACGATGGTCTCTTACCTGGAAGGGAAATAAAATTTTAAAAAAACCATATTAGTAAAATTCAAGGTACATCCATCGTTCTTCAAAGTAATGTAATAGGGAAAAAATGTCACTCTCATTGCAACAATAATGCTTCAATCGTGAAAGAAATCCTTCGACAACAACCAAGTCGCGTCACAGGGGGCGCACAGACCAATCTCACAAACTGCCACCGTTAATGGCCACTCGTGCACACAGTAGCAAAACATACCATCAAACGGCGGCTTTGCACTTCTGCCAATGGAATGGAATGGAAAAATCGAGCACTCGGAAGCCGCAGGAAGAAAATCACACACCCTTTTCGCGACAAGGGGCAGCATCGATGGCAAATCTCAATTTACCAACCACCAGCTCACACACACACACACGCACACACACACGCGGTATATTTGGACAGATGGATGACGTCAAAGGAAAATTTACACGCGCAGGTTTGATGTGGAAAAAGGGGTGGTTGCATCACACAAGTCCCACGCTTTCTATCTGCTCCTCGGGTGGTGTATGCATTGGTGCACGATGACATTTGGCCATACACCCATAGCACACACAACATAGTGTTCGCCACAGTGCACCACGCATGATCAACCGGATTCCCCATCATCGGTCGGCGCTGCTCAGCTAAACAACTGCCAAAGATGTTGTTTCCAACTCGAGAATATATTCTCCCTCACGACAATATAGATACTCCTCTGTCCTTCACGCTGTTGAACATCATACCTTAAGTGACATTGCGTGTGGGTGGTTGTGTACGGTACAAGGTATTATGGCATACAGAGTTTGTTGATTCAGCAGTATAAAATGTTTGCTAAAGCAAATGATTTTCTGATATCTTTAGCTTGCTGGATTGTTACGAGATAAACCGGTCCACCAAGATACGATTATCAAATCATAAAATTGTTTAATTTAATCACACAATGATGAAAAAATAATTATATTACAGGAAACACTAAATTATCTGTAAACCCAGGGAAACATAATCATCACTTGTGAAAGAGCAAAAATAATAGCTTCTCGAGATATTAAGCGAGGCATACCCACAGAGCCAGATCATGCTCAGGTTTGATAAAAAAGCAGACTTGCTGCTTTATGGCGTCACACCCACTATGAACTTTCGTATCTGCTTGATGGTTTGTGTCGTTTTAAACTTCATAAGGATTCTGCATTCCATCGTCCGTGTCATCAAAGTCTCATCATTCTATAGGGTTCCCCTTGAAGGCGGAGCTCGGACGAAAGAATCAACACTACCTCCTTCGGATTAGGGATATTTTTTTACCTAATGCTTCACTCCGGGGATTCTTTATTTTCCTGTTTCAACAAATGGATTCAAATTTTTGCTCATGTTCCGCCCTTGCCTTATAGCCACCGCTCAGTCCATCTATTACTCATAATTTTCCTCCCGAATAAACCTTTTACCATTTGCTCTTCTCGCATCAAACCCATTTCGGCTTCCACTCTAATGGGCTTCTCATAATGTGTAAGTTTTTTTTCTTTTGCACGATTAAAAGGCATTAATGCACCATCCTTAACAGCGCGTTCGCTTGCCTTCCCCGTTCTTTGCACGAGAGCACCACATTACACTTTGTCATTTGGATGATTTTCTTGCGTACCATTATCGTTCGATATTAAATTTTCCTCCACCATTGCCATTGCCGTTCTCCTCGTTCCCTCCTTCCTCTGTTCCCTGTTACACGGCTCTCAGGCAACAATGGATTTTCCCGCCGATCGTTTTTCCACTTCCCGATTCACCATTCCTTAAACTGACAGCGACACACATTTTCCTAAATTACCAATACGCGCTCCACAACCATATTTCAGCTTTGTTCGCTGTATTGTGCACGATGCAGGGCGTTTTGGAGCTGCTTCCCGTTCCACCCCTCACGGAAGGATAAAGGGAAAGCATCTAAAAGACATTCGCCTTATCTATTTTCCCTCATTTCCAGTACATCTCCAATCGGCGCTGTGTGTGTATGTAGCTGCTGCCCGGGAGAGGGACACAATTGGGAAAATTGAAAACCTTCCACACCAGTTCCTGTTTTTCCCCCGCCCGTAGCAAGGGCTTACCGAAAAGACAGCACCGGGCGGGGGCATTCGACAAGGGGGCAGAAGTCGACGTGGTAGATCGAGCGCACATTTCTCACCCGATATTGCTGGTCGCTCTTTGGACAGGCGTGGCCCAAAGGAAAGCGTTTTTCCTGCGGTTGCGGATAACAAATCAGTCGCACGACTTCGATCTTCCTCCACCCTGACACCACCCTCGGCGTGCGGTGGAACAGTTTGATGCGCGCGAACTCGCTATTACAGAGCAGTATACGAACCACGGAAAAGCGACGACCGACACACGGCACACACCAATTTCTAGCTCTCAAGGGAAATTGTAGTCGCTGGAAATTGATGGACTTCTCTGACGGCACACCTCCAGCGCCGCTCGCCCCGCCGCTATCCATCCATCTGGAGTGGACGAGTGTAAAATGAAAATTCCAGCAGCGAGTGGAAGAATTTTTGCGAAATGCAGTGAAATGCAAGTCAAACGCGAAGAGTCGCTAAACAAACAAACAAACAAGAAGCTTAGCCTTTCGCCGGGTATTTCATCGATCAACTTCCGCGACCATAGGAATGGGTAAGCTTGTTCCAAAAGGGGTTACGCTTTAGGAACGCTTGAATGCTTGGAACAAGATTGGATGAATTTGAAAATGTTTAGTGAAAAAAAAAAACCACGGATGTAGAACTTGCTTCGCAGGCTTACGCAATGATCCTCTCTACGAATTGTTGCTTTCTTTTATTTTGATACAACATTGTGGTAAGTTTCACAAGGAAGAATATTTCAAAAGTCACGAAAGACTAACTCCCCGGGCGGTCGTTAGAGAAAATGTGTCCCTTTTGGATACCACAGACAGGACATTAGGAATGAGCACCATTACCATACTGCCGACAGCCGGCACGACTATTAGCATGTTGTCGTGTTGTAATGCTAGCTCAACAGGCCGAACCTGCCGACGCTATCGTTAAATCCTTTATCTAAGGGTCGAGGGAAGAACCAAAAAGACAACAAAAAAAAAACTTTCTTCAGCCGGAGTTTATAAAAATAAACAAAATGTCCCGTTACCAAAAAGGGTCTAGAGCCACCGAGATAACGAAACATCCATCGAGGACGATGAATATGATTGAAACATATGGTCTAAGTTTAGGCAACGACACTTGAAAAAATACTTTCAGCCAGCCCGCCACAGTTACCACCAGGACCGCGGTCTCCAAAGGGCCACCTTTTGCCACTTACAGTCCTCGCATCGATGGTGTTCCTTCGTTCCCTCCTATCCTTTCGCACGCTGAGGGGTATCTGCTTACCCCGTAGGATGGGCGCGAAAGTGGTTTATTTTAAATCCAAGTGGAAACCCTCGCGAAAGTACTCGCCACTGCGAAGCAATTTACTACAAGCTGTCACCATCCGAGATTGAGTAATCTGATCGGGATCCCAGGGAACCACGCCTTTATGAAGTAGCGCGATGGCAAACAAAGGAATGTAAATAAATAATCATTTCTTATAGCACCTGAGCCAGTAGAAGTGGACAGCTGAAAAAAATGTTGTTCGTTAAATAAAGTAAACTGAAAAACTTCATGCACTTCGGCAGACTACAACAAATATGACTAGATTTAATTAAATCCTTATACATCATTATAGAGGACTGTAAGTGCTTTGTTTATATGTTCATTTAAATGATTCGAGCATTGCCATGGATTTGTGCATGCGCAATAATTGACATCGAGGCTCGCTCGATGGTTATTACAAAATATGCCTTTTCCGTATGTAGCAACACTCATCCTGGGGCCATCGGAAAAGGCAACTGGGAGCTCGTAAAACCTCCCGAAACCAAAACTCACATGCAAATGCAAATATGCTTTCTTGCCAAACCATCCGATGCAACGCTGCAGCAGCAAGAATAGCCGATAGCCGGGCTTGCCGGATGCAGGCAAACAAAATAAACACTGTGCCAGGGCCGTGCAGCAGAGCTACCTCCCGCTGTTACTGCTTGCTGCTGCAAGTGTTCAACCACCGTAGGAGAGAAAATGCCAGCGAACGCGCGCGCCCAACCTCCAGAGGGAGGGAAAAACCTGGTGCTTACGGACGTGAAATAGAATGAAAATAAATGACTTCCAGCTATGTGTGGTTGTTCGCGCCCAAGTGTGTGTGTGTGTGCGAGGGAATGCGGAGAGAGCGAACTAAGTGCGGAGAGAACATCAGGAAGGAAATCCCGCAAGCAAAGAGAGGCAAAGGATGACTGGTTGGTCCTGGCTGTGGGACTTTCTTCCCATGTCCTGTGAGTTACATCGCGCATGCACTTCACCCCGAACTGCATGGGAAGTTCTGTTCTCCAGGCGGAACGCTTTTAGTGCTTGACGCTCCGAGTCGAAATGGGAAATCCCTTTTTCCTGACAATAATGTTTTCCGCAGCACTAGCACTGAAGGAGGCAGAATTGCATGTCTGATGCATCCAGCGAGAATAGCTCCGGAAAAGATTAAGATATGTACGAAAAATGGAAAAATATGTCTCAATTAAGTAAAAAATACAATATATATTTTAAACGTACAGCTTTTTTCATTTTAATTAAATTATCCATTATACAGTCCTTTTTTATCAAGTAAACTGTTTTATCAACAAAAACAGTTCGAAAAGCAACCACCCGTTGGAATGAATGAAAACTCTCCAGCGACAATTCCATGGACGACAGCCGACCCCGACGTGGCACAGCACAATAAAATGTCCATTAGTTTAATTAAATCGAAAACCAGCAAAAATAAATACATACGATGCGTTGGGAACTTAAATTCTGAATGTGCACATTTTAAACGTTGGTCGTAAGGAAAAGGAGGCCAAAATGTCGTAAAATGAACAAAACGGAAACGTTCCCTGAAATCGCTCGGTGTTGGAGGAGAAAGTTCGATAAAAACACACTGGAGCTATTGCTTTACTTTACCGTCGTACGCATTAGTTAATTAACGGACTGCCAACCATGGACGGAAAATGTTGATAGATACTTAAACTTATTTTCTACCGAACACGAGACAAGGCCATAGTCTTGACCGATTGTTTGAGTTTACGACTCCAAGACGTAAAAGATTTAATTTTTTCACATCTCCACTTAGATTATCGCTCAGTTTTTGTTTTCATGTCGGTCAACAGACACGGATAATGAGCAGTAGTGATTCCCAACAAAACCATGCTAGTCGAATTGGGCAATACTTGAGAATCTTAAGCAAAATCGATAATCTCATAATTTACGTTCTGACACAAAACTACTTAAAACTGTTTCCAGCATATTTTACGTTTCTATCCAGAAATAATCGCAAACAATTTTGTATATTGATTTACTATTTGAATACTATTACATATATTTCTATAATGCGTCTTGCATTCAGCACTTACCTTATCAGCAGGTATGTTTTTGGACGACATCCTTCCCTTTTCTGCAGCACGGGCGGGAACCTTAAAATGTGTGTGTATTGCTGGTTTATGATTGACTGCTCGTCTTTGTTGTCAGCCCTACTGCAGATGCTCCTTCCGATTGGGCTTCCTCAGGCCACAGCCTTAGCCTATTTTCTCGGACGCTTGCCCTTCGCCAACTCGATTTCACCTTCTTTCCGGTGCCTTGCCCCACTATCGCTCTCTGCTTCTCTCTTGCACGAGCTTCCGAAAAGCCAATCAAGAAAGAAGTCACAATCCGGTTGTTCCGGCGAGCGGATTGTGTGACGTTCCGACTGTTGGTGCTTTGTGTTTACTGGCAGAATCTACTGGTTCTTTCCCACTCGGGGAAGGAAATGCGTAGACCTTACTATTGTTCCGCAAAGCTGATGATGCTGACGGTGCCGAGACTGCGGTGGTTAAGGTGACGGATGAGAAAATATAATATAACGATGATTAAAGCTGGCTGACTTCTACTGGTGCTGCTACAGTTCTCGTTCCCAACTTGGTTGCCACAACAACACCTTGCTGGCCGTTTTCGAAGCTCAGACTTGAAACTTTTCGCCCATTTACACAAAGCAACCTGTCAAATGCAATGACAGTGAATACGAAGGCTTATTTTCAGATAACTATCGATTGGAAGTAGACCAAGGCGGGCATCTTTTTCAGTGACCTCCGTCCGATTTCGCAAGGGAGAGAAAACTATTTTTTAAGCCATCGCTTGTTTTCCGGTTGCAGACGGACGCGATTCACTTTAAATGCGAACATTAACATTCGATCGATTGCGATTGATGCCTTCTTTTATGGCTCACTGCTCTCGTGCACTATCACAACGCATTGCCTTTCATCTTTTGCGGATTTCGTTCACTTTCAACACATCCACTTTAAAACAAAACCAACAGGGCTAGAAATGAATGCGAATTAACGACACAATTAACATTGATGGAAAATATTTTGTCGGTCGATTTTTTTTTCACCAGTGGGCGTTCGCTAGACATGGTGCCATTCTGATATATTTTCACTCTACTGAGACAGACTGAAGGTACTAGAACCACGTTGATCATAACTGAACCAATAGTTCAGAAACAACAACGATGCCAGCAACCACCATCCGAACGTACTGCCGATGTAAACACCCGTGCACGAAACGGATGGATTTATTTTCAAACAACACCCCTGCCAGCTCCTGAGCGCAGGACTGCTCGGAAGATGTAAAATTTCATCCAAATCCATTTACAACAACAACACGGTGCACACGTACGCTCACACAAACACACACCCATTTCCCTCGCGCACCCCTCCCGCACACTCATGCGTATTCACGTAGTTTCGTTCTCCCCTTACGACCACCAGCACACATTTTTTCACCATCAGAAAACCAGGTGCCCCCAACTTTCTATTATTTTCAGCACCTAGAACGAGTTTCTGACGAGCACAACGCACTAACCCTCGAGGAAAAGCATAGATTTTCGAAATGGCTACCCACTGGCCACTTTTGCTTGCTCCAACACTGCACGCTTTGGTTGCGTTGCTAGCCTTCTTCGGACGACCTCAGAAAAGCACCAGGCTGGCCAAACTAGAGAAACAACGCACCGAGCATCGACCAACTCTCACTCATCACCGTTCACCATTGCGTTCCAGCACCGACTGTTTAGTAGTGAAGGGAGCTGTAACTGTATAACTAGCTACTGTTGCTAGGTATGGATAATAAAAATACTAACTAGTTACTCAAAATATTACCAAGCAGGTACTTTCGTTACTAATATATTGCTCAATATTTAAAAAATTCAGAATATTTGGTTTCCTAAAACATCGTTTGCCCATCAAACATATATCCCGGTTGACTATTTTTCATATACTGCATAATTATTGCCGGTGAACCTATGCGACGAGACGTTAGCTACAATTTACCCAGGGTACCTATGAGTCGAGTAGATAGCTACATTTTACCCAGAGTAGCTGGCCGTCGAGTTGATAGTTATAGTTTACCCAGAGTAACTGGCCGTCGAGTAGATAGCTACATTTTACCCAGTGTAGCTGGCCGTCGAGTAGATAGCTACATTTTACCCAGAGTAACTGGCCGTCGTTGTTTCCGCTGGTTGCAGTGCCTAAAATTGCCAAATCTCGCATAACTTGTTAGTTTCAGAACCGATTTTCACAATTGACCCCTCAAATGAAAGGTCTTGTAAAGAAAAACATCTTGATACAACAAAGATTCCACCTCGAAACTTTTTTTTTATGAGATTCCAGCACCGACTGTTTAGTGTTGCTAGTTTGGATCGGCACCAAGATAAATACACACTATATATTTCAGTATTTAATCATCTTGATCGGCACGGAACCTGTTCGATCCGATCCGATCCTAGCATAGTCCAAAGGGACTTTGAGGGACTAAGTCCTGGCTCGTTTATATTACAGCGTTAACACAAGGTTGCAAGTACAAATTCAAGGATGTTTAGAATGCAAAATTGTTTCTGCTTTCGGGCGATGATGTGTAAACGGAGTTGTAAAAAGCTCGTAATGTCACAACAAACAGCAGAGTTTGTTGACATTCGAAATCTGTAGCACAAACAGTACAAGAAAAGTTTATCGTAGCTTGTTTTTCAACAATTTTCTGCTCGTTATGGAGCATCATCAAAGTGAAATATGCCGTATGTGCTTAGAAAACACACCGAACCTAACATCTTTCTTTAAAAAAGACCCACAACATAACAATCTTCTATTGATCGTACGAGAGACCGTACGGTTAGATGTAAGTACAATTAAATCCTGTAAAATATAATCAACAAAATTGCATTTTCCTCCACAGATTTCAATCGACGACAACCTTCCCAAGATGATATGTGAAAGTTGTGCTGTAAAATTGCAGACAATTGAAGATTATGTGAAAATATTCCGAGAGTCTGACCGAAAGCTTCGTAACACGGTGATCGAATTGAAACCAAAAGATGATTCAAACGATTCCATAGACGTTAAGGATAATAACATGTTAGATTTTTAATGTCACGCTCTTAGTTTCATTGTGGTACTAATTTCCTGAACTACCTTCCAGGCAAAACAATTGGCGGAAAAATGTGAGCATTTGTACGAGTACGGGTATAGAGGAGACACATTCCAATTCAAATGAAAATCACAATGATCCAATTGATGAAATATACGTACAGGCTACTGATGAATCGCAAGCTGATCAAAAGCCATCTTCAGTAGCAAAGCCAAACAGTCCAGTACGTCGCTCCCAGCGATTTAGAATAAAATATAAAAGCAAGCTAAACGACTCCAGCTCGAGTGCATTTGATCAGCAGTCTGATGAAGATTTCCAACCTCCGGATGAGGATGAAGATCAAACATTTATACCAGAAAACGAAAAAATAAAAGAAGAAATTCCAACAGCAAATGAAAAACCTAGACGAAGAAAACCCCAAAAAAGGAAGCAGATCAAAGAGAAAAAGGACGATCACACCAAGACCCAAAAATTAGTCAATCTTCCATCATTGCACGATTTCAAATGCTACATTTGTACCAGTGAACCTCTAGGTACTAGGAAGGCATTAATAGAGCACTTGGCGACTCATGTTGATAAAATACCATACACTTGTGAGAAGTGCGTAATGGAATCGGTTGTGCTGACTAGAGTAAGAACACTGAATACGCATATGAAGATGCACGAACAACCGATCAAATGCGACTACTGCGATCGTCGCTACAGCAACGCCGCAGGAAAATACTACCATACGCAAACGTATCACCTAGGCGGTGGCGCACCGTGCTTGGTCAGTTGCGATATCTGCGGTAAGCAATGTGGCTCGCAGGTGGCCCTTAAGCAACACATGAAGTATCATACGACAACATTAAAATGCAGTAAGTGCGACATGGTGTTCAATCATGCCAACAAACGACGCAATCATGAGCTTACACATAACGAACATCGGGGCTACGAATGCATCGTCTGTAAGAAAGTGCTACAAACGATCGAATCGTATGATGTCCACTTGAAAAAACATTCCCAAGAGCGCAGCTATCCGTGCTCCCTCTGCCCCAAGAAATTCAACACATCGTTCAATCTTATACTGCATCTAAAAGTGCATGCCAAAAATTACAATTACCGGCCGGCAAAATCGTGGGTAGAACACTACACTATACTGAGCCGTAATCCAATGCAATACAAGTGTAATCACTGCGATAGATATGGTACCGACAAGGTGAATAATATGATATCGCATTTGCAAGCTCACTTCAAAGAGCATAAGTGTGATCGATGTAATCGGCTCTTTGCCACGGCGAAGCAACTCCGTGCACACCTCACCACGTACACAGGCGAGAAGCCGGAAATGTGTCAGCACTGTGGGAAATGCTTTTCAACGAAGAACAGTTTGCGCATTCACTTGAAAACACACGCTCGGGACGAAAGCGTGGCGGAAACGAACAGCAGCGTACAATTAGTGGTCAAAGACGAGTCGTGATCTTGTTTAAAGTATTTGGGTTAGAATATACTTACTTACGTATTAAAAGTGATAATAAATTTTAATATAATTTAGAATATACAAAAATCAATAAACTTGTTTATTACCATTTTTTAGAAAAAAAAAAAACAGCATGCTACTTCGACAGACACTGGTCGAGGTGTTGGTTAATGGCATTAAGTGCAATATTTCGGCCACAAGCGGGGCAGTCGCAACTATCTACAGCGGATATAATTTCCACATCTGCATCCAGCGCATCATCCCGCACCGCATCATCCAGTGCTCGCGTGATATCAGCCTCCGTGTAACCACAGTCTCGCAAAACTTGTTGCCGTAGGGTGTGTAAATCTGGTGCAGGCATATCATTTGGCGATGAGTCTTCTAGGACTCGCGAAATATCTGCATCGGTATAGCCACAGTCTCGCAAAAGTTGCTGTTGCGCCGTAATTATATTCGATTCTCCTTCGGGAGGTTTTTTGCTTTGCGAAGCCGATGTTTTCTTCGGAGGTTGGATTGTCGTCGCCGGCCCTCTCGATGTCGATGGCATATTCACGTTAATGGAAGTGGCAGTACTATGCGTGTTGGATTTTCCTGCGCTGGTACTCTCACCGGACAGGCGCGAATAGCAAACCTCGAGATGATCACCGATCTTACAGCGGGCCATTTTTTTAAGGCACATCGGACACGAGACAATTTCGTCATCCGGTTTTTCTACCTTCACTTTCGCATTGGTACGATTGAAATCCTCGATAAGCTCATCGCTTTCATTGAACAGCTCATCAATTACGGACCGATCCAACAGGGCATCGTCTATTGAGGCGAGTTCGTCATCGGTTAGTTCATCGTCGTAATCATCGTCAATGAGGACAATGTCATCCGTGTCTTCGCCGGTGAACGAATCAATGATTTCTTTTTTGATCGCATCCTGACGCTCCTTTTTTATATTCGCGGCCGTTTTTTCTACTTCTGCCAGATCAATATCGTCAAAAAGATAGTCGGAATCGTCCGACAGAAGGATGGTTTCGATTGTGCTGCCGGTACTGGTACTTGGTGTTTCCTCTATTCGAGGTTTTTTAGATTTTGAAGGATTTGTACTACTTGCGGGAAACTTATCCAACAATCGACTTCTTCGTTCTCCTGGTCCTGCGCTCGTAGTCGTCCCCAGCGTAACACCTTTCCCGGTAAAAAGAGGAATCGGGGAAGGTTTCGGTTTTGGCGGCCCCTCATCGTCGCTTGAAAGGTCTTTAAATTGTTTCACGTTTCGTAGATTACCCCTAATAGGAGAACGGCGCGAGGTACCAGGTACCGCACTTGGATTTGGCTGTGCCGTTGTAGTTGGTTTAACTGGTTTGGGAGTCACGGTTGATGCCTTTGTTACTGGTGGTTTTCTAACAACGAGAGTTCCTCCCCCAAAATTCGGCTTTGCACCAGGAATATGTGTTTTCTTCGGTGGTACAGATCTGACTGATGGCTTTGGAATAGCAGAACCGGATGCAGGGGTATTGGGGTTGTTAAAATAATTAGATATCACATTACTCTGACTACCAGTGATAGATTTTGTTTTGCCAGATTTGGTTGGTGTCAAAAAACCGGGATTATTTTCCTTATTCGTTGCTCGCTTTCGTTTAGGAGATGGTTCGCGTATTTTAATGAATTCTCCACCGCACGTTAGCTGATGCTCCTGCCACCAGAAATCGTACGTACCGGGTTTACGATTAGTTGTACGCTTTACCAGGCCGAAAAATGGATGCCGGTTTTGACATGGACCGTTGCATTTCCACCAGTGAGTTTTGTAAAGATTAACTTCATCATGGAAGCTATGATAGACCTAAAATTCAGATTACATCTTTGTGATTATTTTAATCTTGGTAAGCTTGTTTGTTGCTTGTCCTAGTCACCTTACCGTTATATTTGTCCCAGCAATCTTATTGATGCCATTCATGATTTTTTTAAACGTTGGTCCATGTCCACCGTTACCTTCACGAATTCCCAAAACGAAACAGTACGCATGGATCATTTCGTGCAGAAGTGTCTGGATGAGATCTTTACGAGGCCTCAACTTGAGCAGCGGTTCACTCAGTCTTATGATACAACTCTTCCCCAAGCGGTTTGACCGTTGGTAGCAAATTCCTGCACAGTTGTACATTTTCTTGCTCCACTCCAACTGAACGCATGATAACTTGCCTTGGAAGAATTTACGATCAAACAGAGGAAACAATGTGAAAATGTCCGGCGTAGGATCTAGAATTTCCCATTCTGGATGAACCAGGTTCTGGGTGCTGTTGAGATCGTTATCCTTTCCCATTGCTTTCGAATCTACCACAACGGGTAACGACTGTACAATTGATGCCAACTAATCAATTCCAATCTGGTAGGATTCCGGCAATACCACTTGTTTTCGATTAATTGCGTGTTTTATTTACACTCTATACCAAGGTTGGTACATCCATATGTCTTTCGCGATGTATAAACCTTCAGCAAGAGTTGCAAAATAATGTTTATGCTTCCGAGTTGAAGATTAATTTTCGTATATTTGGGTATTTGTCAATTATTATTTGGTAAATGCAACATAATTTATTTGAACAAAAAAAGACATTAACAAGTGACATTCATTAGATGTTTCTTACAATGAACCCCAACATCGTAATAATGAAACTAACTTGTTTTGGGAATCGCACAACGATGTAATGTAAACCCATGTGTGGCTTGGCTTATGACATCCAAGACAGCAGACGCGGTGTTAGTTTTCAGTCAAAAAAGTTGTGCGTGCCCTGGTTTGGAGGTAAAAATGGGAAGAATCTGCTTTTTTCCAAACTGCGTCCCAAAACACCGGGATTTCGTTGTTTTCCCCTTCAGACGCACGTCTGAGTTCGAGAACTGGTGGATAAAAAGTGGATGGAACAACCTGCTGAGCACCAAAAAGCTTCCCGAGAAGATCCTCATTTGTGAGGGGCATTTTGACGAAAGCCTTATCAACCGACGCTACAAGGTTCCGCGGTTGGCACTGGGGGCGCTTCCGACGCGTAACGTAGAATGTCCTGCGAGAAAGGTCGTGCCGAAAGTAGAACCTCCCAACAGTGAAGTAATGCTGCATCGTTTGTTTTGCCGCCTGTGCGGTGAAATGCAGGAAGCAAATTTAGAGGAAGATGCCCCGTTGTTGGAAAACCTGGATGATATACTGCGCCATCTACAGCTATCGGACTCATTGTTGCTGCCAATGGGAATTTGCCCGGGTTGCAAGGAAAAGGCTGAGTTTGTATTGCGGTTCTGGCAGGAGTGTAACGATGCGCAAGACAACCTGCGGGTCATTTTCAACCAAGAACACACAGTTGAACTACTTGCCACCGAAACTTCTGCAAAGGATTGCCAACAGGAACCACAGGAAGAAACGTACACGGTTGAAACTATTCCCGAACCGGAAAATATGGAGCATGATTACGACTCACGCTCAGATATATATGATGTTATTATACCGAAGGAGGAAATTGCATATAGCCAACAAGCTGAAACCGTGGTGGAAATTCAAAGCGCTCCCGAAGAGCCAGAGTCACCTAAAGAAACAAAACAAGTTGTCGAAACTAAAACATCACCAGCGGATACCAGCGTTATATGCGAATTCTGTGGTAAACTACTACGGTCGCGAGCTGCTTTGAACATACATTTCAAATCGCACTCGTCCGAACGGGCACATAGTTGTTCTACGTGCGGCAAAAGGTTCAGGCAGCGCCGAGCACTGATCGAGCATGTTCAGTCGAAACATGAAAACAGACTGTTCCCATGCCGAGTGTGTGGAGAAATTTATCGCTGGCAAAAAGGACTCGATAGACATATGAAGGTACACAAAGGGAACCAAGCGAGACATCCGTGTCAAGTGTGTGAAAAAACCTTCCCACACCCTCACCAACTAAAGCGCCATATGATGCTGCACTCCGGCGATCGAATTTACTGCGACGTCTGTGGTAAAGGCTATCGGTAAGCGGTTTTGTCTTTTTTTTTCCTCAGCGATCAGCGATTGACGGGAATAAATAAAAATTAAAAATTACCTTCTCTCAGGTTCAACTACATGCTGACACAACATAAAATCCGTGAGCACAATATGTACTTCGAAGGGGTAAAACTATACACGAAACCGAACATGAGAAACAAAAACATCCGCAAAAGAAATGTAAAGAGGGATCCAGAACAGCAAGCGAAGACCGAGTACGCAGAGGAAGGTGCTTCAGAGATAGTGGAGTATGATAGTATAGCCATCGACATCAATCCAGTGGACGGAAGTGAAATAAGCCGGGAATATATTGTCGAGCAAATTGATGATAACCATAATATCTGAATCGATGATTATCACCTCTAAAACTATGAAGTGCAGTGTACGAAGAAAGTGTTTGTAAAATTCGCGAGAATAATATCTTTGATTATTTCAGATTTGTTTCACCCCGCCAATACATTAGTAACAGGTTTATAAATAAACTTTAAGTCACTGCACCTCATCCTGCACCTGCGTGTGGTTAGCCAAGATAAAGTTAATTATGATTTAATGTAGAGTAATAACCGTTTCAGGTCATTCGATTACTTTTTCCTTTCACATACAGTGGGCAGTTAATTCTTTTCCACAGAGTGGTTTTGGTTGGGATGAGTATCCGCACCTAACGCTCGCAGGTGGTAGTATAATTATTTCTAGACAAATAATGACTAAATAATGAAAAATGATTATTCGCGAAATTTAAAGTTTGCTTTCTAAAACACTATTTTCACACCTGTTGACACGGCTTGTCCATACTGTCGTATAGCGCGTAATAAAGCTCTGACATTTTATTCTTTACTCAATAAAAAATAGTCTTAATTTTTATTTAATGAAAAGGGATGGGTCTTCTTCAATCCTTTGGGTTCAAACATTCAATATCTTACCATACCCAAATGTTGGAAATTTTTCGTAATAGGAACACTTTATCAGCCTTCATACTCTACTCCTCACCAAGTGGTGTGTCGCACGTGCTATTTGAAAGTTGAACCCTGGATGCGCATGTGCCGTTATGTATGGATTTTCCTTTGTCAAAATAAACAAAGCGCAAGTGTTGTACTAACACTGACGAAGTAAGGAAAAGCTTGGGAAATGTGGCTATCGTAGGGGTCGAAATAATAGGGCATAGCAGAGTGTAGATTGTACGTGTGCCGTCACTGTTGTATAGCATCCGTAGTGAAGCACTACGATGCAGGACGGAAAATGTAAGTTGGCCAAGTTGCCCCTGTAAGAAGATAGTTTTGGTCTGCATAGACCAGTGTGAACATTTATTCGCGAGTTTATTAATTTTACCGCCAGTGTCTTCGGCTGTGTGGGAGATTAGAAAATTGATGGAAAATTAAGCTCTTACGATTGCATATGGTATAGCGAAAAAAGAAAAAACATCGCTTTTCCCGACGTCATCGTGGCCATCGCCTACACGTTTTCCTTTTGGCCATAATTGCCCTTTACAGGTGCTTTTGTGACGTGCAAGTTTATCCAAAAACCGTCGTCTGTGCTTGGGCCGACGAGCTTGATAGAATATTGGCCTAGAAAATTGTTTATAGACATTGTGAATCATGTCCGTGGACATAAAAATCCACGAGTCGTCGAATCTCGCACCGGAGGATGAAGAAAAGCCTGCTGACGTGAAAAATGAGTATTTTTGCCACACAAGGGACGAAGGAAATGATGCAGAAGGGATGAAATATGGCCTCTATGCTGAACATGAACGTCCTGGGGCCCGAAATGGGTCGGAGGATGAGTTTGATTTTGATTCTGCATTCAGCTCCGAATCGAATCACGCGCTGACGGATGAAAGCACGATCGATCAACAAGAGGAACGGGCCATTCCGGATGGCTTAATGGAACGCGAACGCTTGAAGTCGCTCGAGGATGAGCACGAGGTGTTGTCGTCCAATCTGATTGCACTTACGTCCCACTTTGCCCAGGTACAGCTGAGGCTGCGACAAATTGTAGAGGCACCCCCGGTTGAACGCGACGGCTTGTTGAAAAACCTGGAAGAATTTGCCTTCCTCGGCATACCCGAAATACAACAGAATCCTGTGAAACAGAACATTCCGGAGATTGTGGCCAATCTCGATCGGAGTCCGGAATCGGTGGAAAATCTGCGCGAAAAGCAGCACGAACTTATCGAACACCTCAAGTCGCAGCTGTTGGATTTAGAGCGGTATGCGTACGAATCCGGCGCGGGTGTTCTTCCGCAGTCGATACTGCTTGAAAAACAAAAGGTAATCATCGAAGAGATTAAAAAGAAAATCAATCTAAACCTGAACGAGCTAGACTTGCCGCAGCTTACCTCGGAAGATTTGCGCCAGCAGGTCGACAGTGCCCTAGATGAGCTGGTAAATCCGCTCAAAATGAAGGAGCAACTGGTGACACAACTGAAGACACAGATTCAGGACTTGGAAAGGTTTATCGGCTTCTTGCAGACGAACGAAAAGGCGGAAATTAAGAAACGCTTTTTGGAACAACAGCAAAAACAGCAGCTCAGCGCCAAGGAAGCTGGACGCTCAAAAAATGTACCCGAACGCCAAACGGTCTCTAAACCTGAATCTTCGCAAAGCTCAACGATCCATAGCAATGCCAACCAAACGGCTACCAGGCGAGAATCGTTCAACAGCAAAGCTTTCGGCCTGATGGATAAAGCCGGAACGTTATTACAAATGTTTGCCCTGTCCCAGTTCAACTGCGGAAGTGATCGAAATCGGGATGCAAACTATCAGTCGAAAATGATGACACGGACCAGAGAGAATTGCTGGGGCGATATACGCGCCCGGTTGGAGTACGACGTGCAGGAGATTGCGTCTCTAGCCATGACACTACAGAGTGAGCTACCGACGACAGACCCCGATCACCAAGAAGAGGAAGACGATGATCTATCACGCCCTTCCCGAGGCAATCGGAAGAATTACGAGCTGACGCTGTTGGTTCGCAAGCGTCTTGCTAAAACGATTCAACGGTTGATGCAGCATGGGTTGAGGGGAGTGTCCGAAAACACCAGCAATAGTTTGGTACCATTCATATCGGGATGCTTTTCATCTGGTGGCACAGGCCCCAGTGGCAGCAGTAGTAATAGTGGAGCAAATCGACCCAACATGGATTCCAGATCCGACGAACGTTTTTACCGTCCGGAAGTGAGACGTAAAAGTACAGGCGCAACAACTACTGCTCCGAAAAAGCAGTCCCGATCCACCGAAGATGTGTCTATGGCAAGTGTGGAACAAAATTTGTTCTCTCAGCTTGACGACGACGATGACGATGATGAGTATATTGAGCAACGTTTCGGAGGTAGCTCCGAACCGGAAATGCATGCCTGGGAGTTGCTGTTGGTGTATTATAACATAAAAAATGGCGAACGGTACAATTCTACACCGGCGAGAAAGCTATCGGAGAGCTTCAACTTGGACATCGTGGATGGGAGACCACTATCAAACAAACAGGTACCAACAGCGCAAGCAACTGCATAAAAAGAAACTGTGATTAATCCCTTTTGTGTAATTTTCAGAGTCTTCTTAGCGCAATAGGATCGATCATTGCGCTCCATAGCCCGTACAAGCGGAGCTACGATTCACAGTTTAAGGCGTTGATCTGCGCTGGTCTCAAGTAACAAAAGTCAGCAATTATGTATGGCATTCGTGTTTTTCTCATACTCCAATTTGTATCTTTCTAGTGCCCAAAAGTTAACACAATGGCTGTACCTTATCTTCCAAAGCAAAGAGCTGGTCAGCTCGTACTATTATAGCTGGAGTTACGTAGCCAACACAGGTTTCCGTGACGCACTGAAGACCCTGGATAGTTTGACACAGTATCGCTTCGATCTACCGGTGGACTTATCTGTTCGGCAATTTAAGAACATTAAGGACGTTTTTATGTAGTTTCAAGTGCTAGAGCACCTGTTCAGTCCTAGTTTCGATAATGACCGTTGGAACTATTTGAACAGTTTTAGTTTTCTTCGGTACCTTTTCAAATTACAACTATTCCTAACGAATGCTCTGTTGAGATGCAAGTCAAATATCTAAAGCTAGCCTAAACCACAATGAAAGACATCCATCCCTGTTACCACAAACAGTTATAAATATCTTCTGTACTAGAATATTGTAATATCTATCAAAACTTTCAAAGCGGTCCAAGTAAAGAAATGTACATCGATAGAGCGAAAGAGAATGTTAACCGACTGCGTAATGTTAAAGAATATCATCGACAGAGGATCGCAAAAATAACTCCAATTGTTCCTTACTCAACTTCGCATATTGATGACAAGTTAGTTTTACCAAAATAACGTAAGATAAGGGTTGTTGAATTTGTAATATCAACTTAGCTTTTTACAAACATTTTTATGTACTTTAACCACACATTTGAAAATATATTTTTATTGCAGTTTGCTTATCACTAGGTAAAACGGCCCGGTTACACGGTCCAGTTACAGGACAGAGCCCGTTTACAGGGCCCTGTAACATGGCCCGATAACAGGACCCGTATACAGGACCCGTTTACAGAGCCTGGTAACACGGCACGTTTACAGGGCCAGTTTACAGGACCCAGTTTCAGGACTCGTTTAGAGGACCCGTTTACAGAACCAGGTAACAGGGCCCGTTGACAGGTCCCGGTAACAGGGCCCGTTGACAGGTCCCGGTTACAGGGCCCGTTTACAGGGCCCTGTAACACGGTCAATTTACAGGGCCCGGTTACACGGTCCACTTACAGGACTCAGTTTACAGGGCCCGGAAAGTCAGCCCGTTGACAATTCCCGGTTACAGGGCCCTGCTACAGGGCCTAACCTTACAGATGTAGTTTGATTATTAATTTTATTCTGCGTTGGTTATTTGCATCACGTTGCAGCACCACCTTTTTCCCAAGAGTAAATGCAACGTTCGATTTGAAATTGTCCCCAAAATCACGAAAACGTTTTATTTCCCTCCTATTAGAAACATTGAATGAAACTGTGTCTGCAGATTTGTGTTTGCTCTGTTTTATTTTCCGGCAAAGTAACCATCGATAATCAATGCAACCATCGACTACCAAAAACTCGCTCATCAAATCGTTCACCGGATCAGAGCGCAACAAAAATTTCCCCTTCATCCTTAGTATCCATAGCAAAAGCAGAACGCGTGGGAAAACTGGTATGCTGCAGTGCATCTCGCTTTCGCGCTCGCTTCGCTCGTTCGTTGCTATATTGCTATCTAAGCTTAGCGTCAGAAAAGCGTTACATCAGTGCATCTCGCTTGCGTGCTCGCTTCACTCAATCGTACTGTCTAATGGAACCACTCAGTTACTGGAGTTTGTATAGCGGATGGAAATCCTGTATGACAGTTGTGAAATATTTCGTCAATAGTTGATTTTGTTTTGTGTCAAATGAAAAATAAACACATACCGAACTTGATGCAAAACTCACCGTGACCGGGTTCTATTTGGTTGGCGAAAAATAGGGTATTTGCATAAGGCTTCCATTCAGTTCCTTCGCAAGCTTCTGCAATGAGTGATAAAAAGAAAGCCCTCTTCATTTGCCTCGGTATGTAATGGTCGTGCAACTATGTGGCCAGTTTATCGGATCACGAATTAACAAATTTCTACAGGGAACATCTGCCGGTCGCCGATCGCCGAGGCCGTGTTCCTCAAAGCAATAGTCAATGCCGGCGTAGCGGACCAGTGGGAAGTGGACAGTGCTGCAATCGGATCCTGGCATGTTGGACGTAGTCCGGACCATCGAGCGTTGGCAACAATGAAAAAACACGACCTACCGTACAGCAACAAAGCGCGTCAGATCAAGAAGGCCGACTTCGAGCACTACGACTACATCTTCGGGATGGACGGGGAAAATATTGCCGATCTGAAGGAACGTGCACCGAAGGATGGAGGCAAGGCAAAGATTTTGCTGCTCGGTGATTTCGACCCACAGCAGCCGGGTGCGATTATCCGCGATCCGTATTACGACAGTGGCTCGGAAGGATTTGAACAGTGCTATGTGCAATGCGTGAGATGTTGCGACTCCTTCTTGGCAAAGGCACAAAAGGGTGAGATTTAACGAAATAGATTTAAAATTTATTTCATAATGTACTGAAAAACGGCAATAAAGTTTTTTTTTTCATAAATTATGAGGAATGTTGAAATGAATTGTATCAATTTAAAGACAAAGATTTCAAACCTCCGATAAGATCACATGAAACAATGAACGTGAACCTTGCACTATAAACGCATTTGACTGCTTCGACAGTCGCTGACGTTCAGCTTGGAGTGGCAGACCGTTCGCTCCTTCCTGTCAGTGGCAACGTCGTCATCGTGGTTCGTTGAAAGTCGATTTTAGTGCGTTTTTACCTTCTTGCGTGCCCTTTAAAGTGTCTCTTTTGGTAAAGAAAACCTTTCACAAAAATCGTACAGTTTTTTGCGACTGGACAATTTACAAATAATCGCCGAAAACGTGACTTTCCTGTCGGCCCTCCGGAGGTATGAGGAAGCAGTGGTGTTCTGTGTGTGATGCGGCGCACTAGTGTGCGTGACAGTGACTCGAACTAGGTGCTGTATACTCTGGGACTTAGAAAATTTTTCGCAGCTCGGGTCTTGTGCTCGGACGGGCTTTGCTGAAAGTGCGAACTGACGACGGACTTGTGCTCTCTTCCGTACATCATCGTCGTCGTCGTCGTCGTTTTCGCACAGTCGTTGCCGTGTGTCCGGTGTCGTGGAAGTGAAGTTAAAATTGTGGCACCATGAGCGTGGAAACGGCCATTCCCCCAGCGGGTCATCCACAGCCAGCGGTAAGTGTTCAGATAATAAAACGAGACCTATCTGCCGAATGGCGAACCGTGTTCGAGCGGATGCATTGGTCGGTGCACGGCAGGTTGAAAATGTTCTCGAAGTTTTCTCTTGCGGCTGATCACCGAACCTCTTTTTCCCAACAACAATTATCCTTCGTAACATTGGCCAGCGTTTTTACTAGATTGATTCATAATTCCCTATTTTCTCCACAAAACAAAGGAACCCCACGTATCTTAGCGCAAAGGCGACTGATACGAGGATTTCGTCTAAGATAAAGTTTAGCTCCGAGAATAAATTACTTTTGCTATGGCAGCCCGTGAACAAGGCCATACATTCTTCGTTAAAATGTAAAATTTCCTTTTTCTTCACTCATCCACGTCTTCATCTTTCCTCTCGAAGCCGCCCGCCAGTGAAATGTTCGGTTGTCGTGCATTTCGTCCAAGTGTGGCTGGTGGCGAGCGAGCAGTACAAACGAACGAACGAGAAAAATGGCGTCCGGAGACTAAGTCCCACGTCGTACTTTGTGCAGCGGACGGTGATGTTGAAAATTTCGAGATTGAATATCTCCGCCACCGTTTGTCGTAGCGCGATGAAACATGGTGCAAAATTCGTTTCAGACAAAATGCAATCATCTGATCGATGGTTGATTTTTTCGCCTTTTTGCGACTAAGTCCCAACTTTTTCGGGGACTTAGAAAATTTTTCAACCCCTCATGCTGTTCAGGCATGGTGGTGTGTTCGGTGTCGAGAGAAGATGCTCTGACTTGATGTGTTCTTGATGCTGTTATTTTTCGACTAATGCGTCGCACAATTGCACAGGCTGTACAACGACGTAATATACGATATACATATAAATGTTTTTCGAAGGAATTATTTCTTCCTTCACCGTTAGTTGTTCGACAAAATATTTTCGTGTGTTCTATTTTACCAATGTTTAACGTCTCCCGCTAACGTTAACGTGAATCTTTTAATAAACCACGTATGCTGATTCTTATGAATAGTGTTGTCAGGACTGATGGTGTTGAAGTTACCCCAAAATGTAATATTTATTATCGACCGAAATAGTGTTTGCCCCTGCATGGCACCATTTGTGCATTCGAATGTGGGTTTATTTGATACCGGTCCCGCGGTGTAACACAAATTTATCAAACATTCAATGAACGCAAAACGCGATTCGTTTATGTCCTTGGCTGTGAATCGTCGTCGGCATGAAGTACATACTCGGTGTAGAAGAGAATGTTCCACCAGATGAAAGTAGCAGCTCTATATGACCTACTTCGGAGGAAGAAACTGCCTTTGGTGTGTCCATCTTTCTTAGGTCGAAACGAAAGAAAATACTGCATGAAATGAAGCTGTTGTTTTAACTTATCTGAGATAACATTTTATAAATTATATTCTTAAAACTTAAGTTGATTTAAATTTCTCAACAAAATATACACTTTCGTTATTTGACACTGCTGATTGTGTGAGTATCATTGAGGTATGCATGCATACATGTGGTTTTTAATAATTTATGTTTACTTTCAACACGTGTAACGGAGATCTAGAAAAGCATCGAATTGAAGTGTTATTTTTGATTTTGAAATTAAATAATTTAATTTCTGCTTCTTACTTACCACGTGGCGTGAGATGACTCTTGGCCAATGGTCCGGTCGAAAATAAACTTAAGAGTCGAACCCCACCGGTCCCTTTAACAAATTGTCATCTACAACTGCCTGCTTTAACCTGCTACTCTCGGTCATTCATAGACCAAAAACTATCAAATGTGAACACCGATGCTTCCAATCTCCCTTGCTCCGAACCACACTGCTTCACATTTGTCACCCTCCACATTGCAAGTATCGCGTGGAAGAATCAGCTGTTGCATGAACGTAGGACATGTGTGTTATTCCGATGTACTGCTCCCCCAAAACCTCGTCGGTTCAAGGTGCGTGTGTACGAAGTAGGCGTTGTTGATGGTAAATGACTATCGCGAACTACTGAACAAGCCTTTTTAAATCCATTTCTAAACCCTGCCATATAACTCGGCGGAAATCGGCGACCTCATGGTAACCACATTGTTAGCACGTGTTAAAGTCGAACGTACGCACAGAAGGGGGCTCTGTGTGTTTATTGGAGCCGAACAAGCCGGAACCCCAAAACCATCGCCGGACATCAGGGCTTCGCGATCGCGTACGAAAAATTCACGCTCACAGCTAAGGCTTCCGCCTTGTCTAGCGCAGCGTACGACGGTGCAACGTTCTCTCTGGCGTATGGTAGTAGGCCCTGCTAAGTCGCTGCCCGCGAGGGAAGGTTATCTATCAACTCCACGACGGTGTGGTAGTCATCCACGGTAATACATACATACGGTTCTGGTCTTGATAATAACCTTTTAAACATGAGCTGACACTCCTTCACTTGTTGCCGAATGGATCGAGCAATATTCGGTAGGTGAGGATTGAACCACGAATCTGACATATTTTCGCAATCCGGCAGTTCATTTTATAGATCAACTTTCACTTACGTTGCTCGAGACAAAAAAAAGCCACAGCACGGCGATCGAAAACGCACACGCTTTCCGCGGTTTGGCCGTATTGTTGGGTGGGAGAGTGTACCGGAGGCCCTACAGAAATAACTTATTTTTAAACTTCTCAATCCCGTATGTCAGTGGGCAAAAGTCGTTTCGGTTCTTTTTGGGATGTTTGTTGTTGGTTGTTGATCGTTCTTTGACTAATGTCGCGGTGACGGTTTGTGGTTGTGTCGTTACAGGATTCATTGAAGCAAATGAACGGAACAGCTGATCGGCCGAACGGAGTGAGCAACGGGCACGCGGGCAGTGGTGGTGAGAACGGTGAGCGGCAGAAGAGCAGCCACAAGAGTTCGAGCAAAGACAAACACCGAGACAAGGATCGGGACCATCATCGCTCGGATAAGGACAAAAATCGCGAAAAGGACAAAGGCCGCGATAAGGACCGCGAGCGGGAGAAGGACAAAAGCCGCGACAAGGATCGGGATAAGCATAAGAGTAGCAGTGGCACCGGCGGAAGTCATTCCTCGTCATCCAAGAGTGGTAGCGGTGGATCGTCCAAGTAAGATTATGCCTTGTCTTTTGTTGATTGATTGTTCGCAATTGTTTCACGGATATTTGACGTCTTTTATATTTTAGGGACAAGGAGCGCAGTGATAAGGACAAGCAAAGTTCCAGCGGAAGCAGCGGCAATAAAGACAAGGAAAAAACTCACCACAGCAGCTCTTCGTCGCACAAAAGCTCCAAAAGTGACAAGGACAAGGATCGTTCGAAGGATAAGGACCGGGACAAGGACAGCAAGCATCGGAGTCGCGAAGATGGCAAGGATCGTAGCGATCGCGACAAGAAGGATCGTGATAAGAGCAAATCCAGTAGCGACAAGGATAAGCACAAATCGTCCTCGTCTTCGTCGAGCAACAAGGATAAGGACCGCGAAAAGCACAAGACCAGCAGCTCGTCGTCCGGCCGGGACAAACATTCCAGCAGTAGCAGCTCGAAGCGGGACAAAGAAAAATCATCATCGTCATCTTCCTCGAAGCACAAGGACCGGCGGGATGGAAAGGAACAACGCGACAATGCTGCCTCCTCTGTGCCTGGTGAGGTGAAGATAAAGGGGGAAACGGATGCCGCTCCCCCAGGTTTCCTCAATGGCGAAGGCCATCTGGTGGCGCCCGGTGATGCCACTGCTAACAACCGGGCAGCAAAAGAGCGCGATCCGCTGGATATTTCGCAAGCCAGCTCGTGTGACTACTCTATGTCCCAGTTTCGCGCGGATGAGACCCCATTCCCGCAAAAGAATGAACCGGTGGATCACAATCAGTCGAATCAGGATGGCGAGTATCAGGACGAGGATGATGACGAAGGGGATGCCGAAAGCGGTGACAATGAAGGCTCTGGTAATGAGAATGGACACTTCAACCATCAACAACAACAACAGGCGCAACATTATCAAAATCAGGGCGGTTACTTCGGTGGAATGCAACAACAGCACGAGCAGTATCAGGCATCGATGAACCAGATCCAGATCAAACACGAGCCTCTCGATATCAAGGCAGAACCTTATGAGACGCAGATCAAACAAGAGGAAGATTCCGAGGACGAGATTCCATTGTCGAAGCGTAAGAAGAAAGATTCCGATGAGGCGTACGAGGAGGGCTCAAGCAAGAAGAAGAAGATAAAAACAGAAAAAAAAGAAAAGAAGAAGAATAAAAAAAGATCGTATGAGTCTGGCGAGGACAACGATGACGACGGAGACTACGGCAGCAAGAAGACGAAGAAGTCAAAAGTAAAGAAGGAGCCAGTGCACGAGGCACCCAAGGTACCTATCCTTTGCAATGTAGGCATCTTTATAAGCGAAACAGCTTATAGAGAGTTTTGTTGTGCTATCAGCGAAGAACTGAATAGCTGGTGTGCGAACGCTAATGGTAATTCTGTTTTTTTTCTTTTTTTTTTCTATGTTTTGCTCGCTATGCCCACAAATCAGCCCACAAAGGGAGCTCTCAAGACGGAGGTTAAAACCGAAACAACCCGAACAAAAGGTGGTCGCCAGAAGAAGAAAGAGGAAGAGGAAGAGCAGGAAGTGTGGAAATGGTAAGTCGTCGTTTAAAAAACGTAGATGCACTTTTGCCGCGAAGGTTTTACCCTCCGGCCGCTGATAGCTGTTACGTTGGAGCAGTGCGCATGGAAAACGCACGGGAATTGTTTTGAAAACACCGGGCCGGTAAAAAAAAGAAGAAAAGAAAAACAACCGGTGTCTGTGAGCGGAGCGTGCGCACTGTACGTGAACGTTTGTATGGCATTCGCTGGAGAGCATTGGGTTTTTGTTTTCCTAGCGCCGGTGCAGATATAACGGGTGAGGAAAAAATATTGTGGCATGTCGGACGAGTAGATCACTTCGTTGGACGTGCAACGAAAGTAATGGCGCTTGCAGTTCAGTTTTGAAGGTGCAATAGGCAAGCTAATGCTTACTTTGTATACGAAGAAAGGGTTGTGAAGTGTTGTATAATTTTTCAAATTAATTTCTTCAACTTTTGACCGGTGTTCGTAAAGGTTAATAGTTTTTCATGTTTTAACGCATGGGTGTTCTGCTCTTGTCACATGAGGTGTATGTACAATGGTTGGCTATCCGCAAGTAGTTCTCAAAATGTCCACCTTATGCATATTGGCGCTGTGAGCGGAAGAAATACTTTTTTCCTGTCAATATTTTGACAGGTCGCTGTTACCACTTCGCTTTGGAAAGAGCGATTGAAAGTTGTAAAACGCAAAATATTTACACCAAGTCGTGTTGAATGATTGGATGTTGGCCACTTTGCGTTCGCTGATTCCATGGAGTTTTATGTGTCGCCATGGATTAGGTGCGGTGTACCGCTCGAGAACCAAGCTAGTGCAGCATCGAAGTTGGCTAAGGGCACGTGTAGCCGGTGGTAGTCTGATAGTGCTCGATCAACGTGCCTTTAATTCTGGAATATTACATCGTCAGCGGGTTAAAAAGCGCCCGTTGCTGTCTTCTCCATCTAACCGGTGTGATTGTGTGTGCATCAATCAGCTACGCGCGGGGGCTAAAACCTATTTCTTTTCCTATTACGTCACATTATTTCCCAGGTGGGAGGAGGAGAAACGTGAAGATGGTTCCAAGTGGACCTACCTGGAGCACAAAGGACCAGTCTTTGCACCGGCCTACGAACCACTGCCCCCGAGCGTTACGTTCGAGTACGCCGGCAAAAAGATGCGACTCTCGGAGGGTGCCGAGGAGGTGGCTGGCTTCTACGCGCGGATGTTGGACCATGATTACACTTCCAAGAAGGCTTTCAACGAAAACTTCTTCAAGGATTGGCGCAAAACGATGACACAATCCGAGCGGGAAATAATTAAGGATCTGGGACAATGCAATTTCCGCTCCATGGCGTCACACTTTGCGATGGTTGCCGAACAGAACCGCAATCGTACGAAGGAGCAAAAGGCCGAGCTGAAGGCGGCAAACGATAAAATGATGAAGGAGTACGGCATCTGTGTGATCGATGGGCACAAGGAGAAGATCGGAAACTTCAAGATTGAACCGCCGGGTCTGTTCCGTGGTCGCGGTGAGCATCCGAAGATGGGCCTGGTGAAGCGACGCGTAATGCCGGAGGATGTCATCATCAATTGCTCGAAAGACAGCAAAGTGCCGGTTCCACCGGCCGGTCACAGGTGGAAGGAGGTGCGACACGATAACGGCGTGTCATGGTTGGCCTCCTGGGTTGAAAACGTTCAGGGGCAGGTGAAGTACGTCATGCTGAACCCGAGCTCGAAGCTGAAGGGTGAAAAGGATTGGCAAAAATATGAGACGGCCCGTTCCTTGTTGAAGCACATCGATCAAATTCGTAACACGTATCGCGAGGAATGGAAGAGCAAGGAGATGCGCATCCGACAACGTGCTGTGGCCATGTACTTCATCGACAAGCTGGCGCTGAGAGCGGGAAACGAAAAAGACGAAGATCAGGCCGATACGGTTGGTTGCTGTTCGCTGCGTGTCGAGCACATTCAGTTGTGTAAGGAGTTGAACGGCAAAGAAAACGTGGTCGTCTTTGATTTCCTCGGTAAGGATTCGATCCGCTACTACAACGAGGTGGCGGTGGAAAAGCGGGTCTTCAAAAATTTAGAGTTGTTCAAGGAGAACAAAAAGACAGGCGACGACCTGTTTGATCGCCTAAACACATCGGTGTTGAATGAATATTTGAAAAACCTTATGGAAGGTAAGTGGGAAAAGCGAATAATGCAAATCAACAGCCCACTTGGATACGCTAACCATGTTTCTATGTTTATAGGATTAACCGCGAAAGTGTTCCGTACTTTCAATGCCTCCTTTACGCTGCAAAAGCAATTGGAGGAGCTGACGGATCCCAATATGACGGTGCCGGAGAAATTGCTGGCCTACAACCGTGCCAATCGCGCTGTGGCTATTCTCTGCAACCATCAGCGGGCCGTCCCGAAAACGCACGAGAAAAGTATGGGCAATCTGAAGGAAAAAATTCGTCTCAAGCGCGAGCAGGTGGAGCAATGTCAGCAAGAGCTTAAGGTGAGGGGATTCGTTGCTGCTACGCTGTGTTTAACCGTAGTGTTTGGCGATGTTGTTTGAATGTGTCATTCAAATGTGTCCTACTTTATTGTATGTGTTAGGATCTCAATAAGAGCAATGTTCGTGATGCCACCGCAAAGGATAAGAAAACCAAGCAACTTGAGCGTTTAATGGAGCAACTGAAGAAGCTCGAGCTAATGGAGACGGACAAGGATGAGAACAAGACGATCGCGCTCGGCACTTCGAAGCTGAACTACTTGGATCCTCGTATTTCTGTCGCATGGTAAGACGCTCTCGCGTATGTTGCATCGGGATGAACTCCGCGATTAAACAATCGATGATTTCCATTTTCAGGTGTAAAAAGTTTGGTGTACCGATCGAGAAAATTTTCAACAAAACTCAGCGCGATAAGTTCCGTTGGGCGATCGATATGGCCGATGAGAACTATGTGTTTTAAAAGGCTTCTAGAATACCCGGGAATACCGTTGGTATCATTTTGCATTCATCTGATCAGAAATGCAGAGAGAGAGAGAGAGAGAGAAAAACAATAGGAAACGGCTGCGTCAAACAAATTATATCCTTTTCCTATATACGGAAATACTTTTCGGCGTACCCCGTCATCTGTGAACATTTAGAAAATCACTTTTGCACGATACTACGCGTGTGACGAGAGTGGACGGTCGATACCGGGTCTCAACCTCGCGGAGGCAATGTGTTTGTGACAACCGTCCACCAACATTGCTGTTTCTCTTCCCCGCTTATATTCACCATTGTGCAACATCTGGTAAAGACAATGTCGTGTGCTTTTATCAGCATTGGTTAGGAAGCATTGGATATCCTTCGAATACGAATTAAAATGTAAAATGCTTCCGAAAGCCATCGGGACACACATACACTCACACACAATATAGAGCATGATGTGGGCCGATTATCAATAATATGTACGTCCAAGGGCGTACTTTATTGCGTTAATAACAATAGGGACTAGTTTTATAACGTGTAAGAAAGTATAAACGAATAACTAGATGAATGTACCTACAGATATGAGCGAGGTATATAGAGTAGTGAAACAAGAAAAAAACGAGAACGTTTGTAAAGTTCTGCTTACTTCTTTTTTGTTGTTCTAGGAAAAATAGCCAGGCAATAAGAAAGAAACCGGACGATTAGTGGAAATCCACGCAACGGGGAGTGAGATCGAGTGACAGAGAATATTTTATTTATTTTAGCGAAATTCCATCAATCAAAATGCTCGACTATCGTTTATAATCAACTGCTTCAGGGTGGTAGGGATCCTTCCACGTGTTGTAAATGAAGATTTAGGGGGAAACCATAGGAAGGAGACACTATGAAACACACGGACACAAAAGCAAGCACCCTACAAACTGTACGCAAATTGTAATTTTAAAATTTTGTTTTTACTTTTATGTATTCTTCGGGTTTTGCGTTGGCACAGTGTCCACTGTGGTTTGCTGCCCAATCCAATTGATCCCGACTGCCGGCGGCATACGGAGAATCCCGTATGACTCTTTTAACTTACGAAAACATCTTGCTAGACAAATTACAACATCGTGTACAATCAGGTTTCTCGGGAGGGGTTTAAGTTAGGTTGTACCATGATTCCATGTCCGTCTTTGTTTTGTTCCAAGCACATGAGATACGGATGGGTCCAGTAATATAATGTCTGCAACAGCTTGCAAGGGCAACGCTCTGAAGCCTGTGGATGTATGCCAATGTGTGCGTCTTCAATGTGCACTTCAATTTTCTAGCCAATTTTCGTCAACCCCCGATACCAAACGCGAAACGTGTGTGGTGTGTTGTGTGGCACCCGGCCCTGTCCCCCTGGCCACATTTAGCACAGGAAACGTGCGTCGATCGGTAGGCCGATTAATTATTTGGTTTTGTAAGCGGTTGCATAATGATTGCGTTTTAAGTAAGCATTGTAGGGTTAAGGATCGATGCGGTATTCGTTTTGGAAAGGCAAATTGATGCTACAATTACACTCAAAACACACAAACATAGAAACGATTGTAAAATACTTTGGTAGGATATAATAACTCAGAATATATGAAAGTATATAAAAGGAAAAAAAAATAACAACAATTATCAAGTAATCGAACAACGGAAACACACGCAAATATAATGAACAGACAGACAGACTGGGGTCTATTAAGGATGTACGATCTGGTTTGTGCGTGGTCCGGTGGTTGCAATATCAGGAAAAAAAAGCTAACCACACCAACAGCAGCGCCGGAAATGCCGATGATGGAACCGGTGCGTAAGGAGTGATACGTAGTGTGCAACTGAAGAGGAAGCAGGAAAAGCAGCCGAAGAGAAAATATTCCATCAATTAGGCTTCAAGGTGAACGATGGTAAGAATGTAAAACAGTTACTTATCGTAGGAAGGAAAGCCAAAAGCGAAAGGTAAATATTAAAACAAACTAACAGAAACACAAACAGTAATGAGTTTAGGAGACAAACATAGAAACTGATAGCGATGAACAACGGTGGTAGTGGGATGTCATCGTTTCCACCGAAATATGGGGCTTTTGGCTTTCCTGTGATGCACTCGGAGGGATTTCAGACACCATCCGAACTATCCCTTTAGTGATCGTCTGCTGGGATATACAGATGGATTTATCGATGGGAAGGAGCCACGTCCTCATCGTCCTTTGTTCCTCTATGGAAAAAAAATAGTGTTAAGAAAAACAATATGATAAATATAACTGCTCCACGAGGGTAAATTATTGCGGCACAATTGAAAACCGCTAGCCACGCGCGATATAAGAGCAGCGTTTTAAAGACGGCCGTGAGCGTGAGAACATGAAGTGAACGGAAGTTTACGGAAGAACTGAACTCGAGCTCGGAGGCTTGGGAATCGAGGAAAGGAAAATTCATTAACAACACCGATTACGGAACATAAGGGTTGTGTGTTTTGGTGGTTAGAATATTTGAAACACTACAGAGTGACAAAACAAAACACAACACACACTCCCCGAGGTATCGAAAGGTGGGCAGACGCAACCAACCATTAGCAACGTAAGCAGAAGATATAGGTGATGCGGGGAGGGAGAATTAAACATGAAAATCAATTTAGGCAAACATATTGATGGAGAGAGAAGTGCGAAAAGGGCTGAGAAGAATGAGTAAATGATTCTAAGAGAAAAAAAAGATTAAAATAAACGACATTAAATGAAAACGTTCTGTTGATGGCAAATTTTTATTCCGGACGTGCTCGAAAGAAATGTTTTTGTTTTACTTCAGTTTTTATGTTATATTCTTAAGTTAGATTTTAAATAATAATTTATAATATTTCAAACGTGATGATTATATCTTTAGTCTGGGTGACGTGGGTGGAAAAATTCACCTGCCTTCTGATTAAAAGCTATCAGCGTAAGCGGAAGTTACGAAATAAGAGGTTAAAGCTACATCCTTTGAATCTTTTATTAAGCACGAGGTATTGGATAATATTTTCAAACTGACAAGCTTTTTCGTCGTTGGTGAGTTATTGCTGAGAAAAAAAAATGCAGTAGTTCAATGTTTTGCCAGATTTTTTACACGTTTATTGCAAAATTTTAAATTATCATGTCTTTGGAAGCAAATTAAAACCACATTTACCTAGTTATATCTACAGGTAAATATTGCTACATTTAGTAAATTCGTTCAACTATATCGAAAACGCTATTCTGTTCTGATTTTAAAACCTAAGTGGAGACAAATTTTAATTTTTTCGAAGGAGTAAATTGTAATCTTTTTGGAGCTGGTGTTATCGTGATTCCGATAGTTGTAGATTCTTTTTTCAGTTTTTTATGTTGTTCCTCCATGCTGTTGATTCGAATTTTGGCTGTCTTTATGTCCTCATCCAACTTAGCTGCATTATTTTCTACAATGCTCGTTTTTTCTTGCAGAGCACGAATTTCATTTTCTTCGATTTGAATACTTTCTTTTAGTATTCTAATTGCATCACAAGCATGGTGTTTTTCGTCAATCAATTTCTTTGTTTCTTGCTCTACATCGACCAGCTCTTTCCTCAAATTATTCATATTTGGCTCGTTTTTCAACTTGATTTGTTTTAAATCTTCCGCAGCGTTTTCTTGGAGGAATTTCAGTTTTGAGATGGTCTCATGCTTATCGGAAATAATACACTTCGTTTGCTTAGATTCGACCAATTTTTCCACCAGATCATCGGATAGTTTCGATTTGTTCAATTGACGCTCCGTTTTCAATGATGCATACTCAGTGGCCAATTTAATTACATCACCAGATAGGGCTTCAATTTCCTTCTCCAGTTCTGTAATACATCGTTTTAACTTTTGGATGTTGTTTAACAGTGTACGGTACTCATTCGTTTGCTGCAGTGCTGAAAGATGATAGTACGAAGTAGTAAGTACGTTCTCAGTTTACCTTCATACTACACTTGGCCTACCTTTATCTTCCAACGCGGTAAAACGTTTTTTAATGTCTCCCAGATTTACTTGATCCGTTATTACGTCGTTTCTTTCTTTTAAACGTAGCAATCCGATCTCTTCAACATACATTGCAATTTTTTGAATTTTGGCTTCTAATTGCAGTGCAAGCGCCTCACTTTGCAGGTTTCTGTAAAGGATAAAAACTATAATCTACTACTTACAATATGGTAACTATGATAAACTTACAAGTTTTCATACATGGTTTCTAAAGTTGGTTGGTGTTGGTCTTTGCTTAGAAGAAGGTGTTGTATAGACTCCTTTTCATCGGTCGTTTTTTTGAGGTTATTTGCTAGGTTATCAATATGTAGCTGCTGTTGAAAATTTCTATGTTTCAGCAAAATAAGCTCGGTTAGTACTGTCCATCGGTTTTTTGTCTTGAGACGTTTTATCTGTTGCACTTCATGTTCAAATATCTTCACCTGCTCGGCGCAGCCAGCGCTAGGATGGCTTCCATTACATTCGTCACTTTGCGTTGGTTTATCCGACATTTTTACGACCTAATAGTTTTAGTTGCTGTAAAATCGAACGAACACTTATGAAATTGTAACAACGTCCAATAAGCACACCTTTTCACCTCGACGACTTGAACCGGAGTGAGAACCACACAAGAAAAACGACGCCTACTTGCCGTATCGTTGCTAGGCAACGACTCAGGCTGGACCAGCGCCACCTTACTTAGTGGCAAAACTCACGGTGGAGCAGTGAAAAGGTCGATTCTATAAGTTGACCAATTTTTAAACAGATTTACCTACATACACTAAAAAAGACACCAAAAAAATCTTTTACCTAGTGTCCACAATTGGAAATGAAGCACACAATACATAACAGGAAATTTATGTGAATGTATGTATATGAATAAAAAATTAAAGAATAATTGAAAAGTTTCAGGTTTGCCAAAAAGTAATTTCATGTTTATTGAAAATTCAATCCAGAGCGCTATAGTAATGTATAATTGATGTTTTAATTTTAAAAACAAGTTTTTAAAGATTTAGATTACAGGGTAAAAATGAAAAAGGTAAAAAGGTGACGGCAGTTAATTATCATCCATGTCCTCTGCGGTGTCGAATCTAGAATTGAAACTCTCTACGTATCTAACGCGATTGTCGTGGTGGAATGACACCTAAAATGCAAAAAAGAATGAAGTATATAATTAAATAATGTATTAAATAAAAAAAATTTGCTAAAAAAGGCATAATATTGTTTACATAGACAAAACTTACTATGCTGATAGAATCGCTCTCCCGGTCTAGTGTCGGAATGGCACTCGAATGGTATGTTTTTTTCGTTTGAAGTGGTCGAACCGTAGCGAACTGCAGTCTTTTTGGAGCTGGTGTTATCGTGATACCGGTAGTTGAAGATTCTTTTTTCAGTTTTTTAAGTTGTTCCTCCATGCTGTTGATTCGAATTTTGGCTGTCTTTATGTCCTCATCCAATTTAGCTACATTCTTTTCTACACTGCTCGTTTTTTCTTGCAGAGCACGAATTTCATTTTCCTCGTTTTGAATACTTTCTTTTAGTATTCTAATTGCATCACAAGCATGTTGATTTTCGTCACTCAATTTCTTTGATTCTTGCTCTACGTCGACCAGTTCTTGTTTAAAATTATTCATATTTTGTTCGTTTTTCAACTTGATTTGTTTTAAATCTTCCGCAGCTTTTTCTTGCAAGAATTTCAATTTTGAGATGGTCTCATGCTTTTCGGAAATAGTACGCTTCATTTGCTCATTTTCGTACTGCATTTGTGCCACGTCGTCAGAAAGTTTTATGTTTTTCGATGCATATTCCTTTTTCAACATTTCATACTTAGATGTCGACTCATTTATGGCAGCAGATGAGGTTTCGATTTCCTTTTCCAGTTCTTCGATATTTCCAGTAAGTTCTGGCTTACATGAAGTACAGCATTTTAGTAGTGCACTGTATTCATTTGCCTGCTTGGATGCTGAAAGATAAAAGTACGGAAAAAGTACATTCCAAAGTTCAGGTGAACGTCAAAAAACTACACATCGTTACCTTTCCCTCCCATCGCAGCAATGTGTTTGTTTAATTTTTCCATTGTCACTCGATTGATTCTAACCTCATTTTTTTCCTGCAATTGAGCCTGTTCAATCTGTTTTACAAACGAATCGATTTTCTGATGTTCGGCTTCGAATTTGTGTGCAAGCTTCTGTCTTTGATGTTTTCTGTAGAGGATAAAAACAAAGAGATTGCGTTTCACGATTCCGCTGTGTATGAGTAACTTACAAAAAAAAACAGAAACATTGGACAACATACAAAGTTTCCACAGCAGATTGGTATTCTTCGTCGCTTAGAAGAAGTTGCTTTATAGCCACCATTTCTTCGATCGATTTTTCGAGCGCCTTTTCGAGGGATTCGATATACTTATGCTGCTGGATATTTTTAGACGCAACACGTACAAGTTCGACAAACACAGTTGATTTTTCTAGTGATATCAGATGCCTTATCTGTTGAACAGATTCGTGCTCCAAGATGCAGTTCCTCACCGGTTCTGCACAGCCGGCACTAGTTTGGCTTTCATTGCTTTCGTCACTTTGCATTGGTTTATCCGACATTTCGATGAGCTAATAGTTTTTAGTTGCTGTAAAATCGAACGAACACTTATGAATCTGCAACAACGTCACCTTTCCGCTTCGATGAATTGAATTCAAATGAGCAGATCTCATTCAATTCAATGACATACGTCACACAAAGCAGAACGATGCCGACTTGCCTCACCGTTGCTAAGGTAACGCCACGAAATATTTGACAGATCGTTGGAGTCTCGCGGTCAGAAGGTTCTGGTCGAATCTGAGCAATTATTTTTAGTGGCACAAAAATGTTGTAACTTATTCGTCTCTAATGTTTTGAAGCAAAGAAATTTCACATTACCCAGTAGAACGTTATACAGAGAATAGCCAAGGAAAAATGGAATCGAGCACGTAAGTGGTCTAAATCTTCAAGTAGGGAAGTGTAATGAAATGAGTACTTTTTCTTAATTTGTTTTAAGCGCAAACCAATTGGCTCGCGAAGGAATCCAACTTGCCCAAACAATCGGTACTACTGTAGAAAATCTCGAAGCTACAAAGGCTGAGTTGGAAAAGAAAAACAACAAGCTGTTAGAGGAAAATAGGCTGCTATATTTGGATCGTAATACATCGATTGCAAAATACGAAAAGTGCATCGAAAAAAGAATGTCCGAACTAACGATAACTATAGAGCAACTGCAGCAAATGAGCACGGAAGATAATCAAGTTCTGGAAGCAATAGTGAATCAGAAAAAGATTTACTGTGAAATGCAATCGGAAATCAGAAATTTAGATGAAATGGCTAGAAAATTGTCTGAAGGTTGCCAGCATGTGCTAACTGGTTTAGAAGATGAATTACACAAAAACGAAACATTTTTAAAGCAACGCTATGAAGCAAAGATTAAAGATTGTGAAAACAGAATCTGCACATTGAAAGCAACTGTAACTCACCTAAATGATGAGAAAGAGACTCTCGAAGCACAGAAAGCGAAATTAATGGATACGAACTCTGAACTGGAAGCTCGTATAACTGAATTGCAGAAACTTTTGAACGAGGCATTGATGAAAAGGCCACTAACCGACCGACCGAAGACCGAAATAGCATATGTAAAACCGAATGCCAAATAAAAACACTTTTTATAGTTTTTTTTTACAATTTAACCATAAAATTTGTGTAAACATAATGATTTGATTTAGACAACATCAGCCATACGAAAGAATTAAACAATCGCTGAAGGTCAACAATAAAGTAATTCAATAGTTTGTAGAAATTTAGAACATGTTTATTTAAAATTCAACTCATATTTAGTGTGCGTGTTTAGGAGTATTAGGTAATAGGTAATGTAATGAAACAGTGTTTAGGAGTATAAGGTAATAGGTAATGTAATGAAACAGATATGTGTTTATACAATAGTTAAACAGATAGCTTTGGATTGCAGAGGAATCAAATTGGAAAAAAGAACTCCTAATTAGCAGCATCCATTTCGCTTGTGGTATCAAATCTGGAGTTGGAACTCTCTATGTACCTAACACGGTTGTCATGATGATATGATAGCTAAAACGTAAAATAGTAATGTGGCATACAACATTAATTGAAAAATACCCAACAGAAAAATGAACGGTCATAAAACTTACTATGCTCATGGAATCGCTTTCCTGACTTCTAGTTGCATTCTTGTTTGTACTTAATGATGTAGGTGGAGGCTTCATTATGTGGGTTTTTACTCCTGGCTTCATTATGTTGGGAAACTTTGACTTCGACTTTGTTTGCTCTTTGAGGTCTTCCTCCAATGCAAGCAGTTTTTTCAATTCCTCTCCCTTGTGGGTAATAGATTCTTCGGTTTTGTTCAGATTTTCCAGTGCGGCATGCTTCCTATTTTTCAATTCTGTTAGATTTTCACGCAGTTGACGAATTTCATCGCATGCTTGTGCTTTCTCATCAAGCAGTTTATTTTTTTCCGCCTGTTTGGCTTCCAACTCTTCCCGGAAATTATTGAGAAGTTGTTCGCCACTCAGCTTGGTTTGCTTAAATTCTTCGGTTGTCTGATCTTCCGCTTGTTCTAGCTTTGTGATTGTCTCGTCAATTTCGGAAATCTCATGCTTACCGCGCTCATTTTTCTGTTGTATTCCTTTCAGCTCCTCAGATAGTGTCATTGCAGACATTTCCTGTTCCTTTATCAATGTTTCAATTTTTGTCACCATTTCAATTTGACTGGCATATCGTACGTTCTTTTCTTCCGTCAAATGCTTGATTCTTTTTTCGAGCTCCATCCTACATGCATTCCAGCGTTCCGCAAGTGTCTGGAATTCATTCGCCTGCTCGGATGCTTTAAAAAAAAGAACAGAAGATCTAAAATAAGTACATGCTATGGGTAATTAAACAAGAAACGTGAATGTCTACCTTTCTCTCCAATCACTGAAACGCCTTTGCTCAAATCTTCTATTTTCTGTCGATTAGTCCGGACCTCATTTTTAAAGTATGCACGAACCGTTTCTATCTGTTTCACAAGTGTATCAATTTTCTCCTGCTTGGCGTTTAAATTACGTGACAGTTCCTGGCGTTCTTTCGTTCTACAAAAATGGCAAATTATATACACGAATAGGAAAAAGAACAGTTCATACATACAAAGTTTGCACATCCGCTCGGCATCGTTGTTCGTTCTGCATATGTTGTTTAACCTGCTCCGATTCGAGCATTACTTTTTTCAGCGATGTTTCTAAGATGAAAATATTGTTCTGCTGCCGGTAACTTTTAATTGTTTGCCGTACATATTCGGTAAGCAAAGCTTTTTTATCTTCAAACATGAGATGGTGCAAGTCATGAGCAACTTCTTGGCTCATGGTGTTGCCTATAAAATCCTCAACACTATTTGCATTCGATTGCATTTCACTAAGCTCGTCTTTTTGCGCTTGACTATCCGACATTCCCACGTGATAAATGTTTAATTGGCAGAAAATAATGGACAAAACGTTTCCAATCTAGGAGCGAAAACTGGTGAATGTAGAACAAGAGCGCTCTGCGACCTTTACACCGCAACAACTTGTAACCGAATGAGCAGATGTCATCCACTTCAATGCAATAGAACGCCACAAAGATGAACGCGGCCTACTTGCCGTGCGTTTCCAAGTTAACGGATTGATTTGGTATAGAAGTGTTTTTTTTTTGTAGTAGCGAGAAGTTTTTGATTGTGGCTAAGATTACAATCAAGCAGAGAAAACGAATGAACAGTGGACGGAATGTAGTTTGCCGGTTATTAGATTAATATGTTATCTTTGTTTACTAACGATGTAATTTATTTTCCATTCTGTTTCTCTTCTCCACTTCAGAGAACATCGGAAGCTGATTCCTTTTCCCTTTCGGACACAGCCTATGGTACCTCATGAGAAATGTGATGTTCATAGTGGATCACCCGCTCGCTAGCGTCCGCAGGCAGCGGAAATGCTGCCGGCCGTTCTTGTCCGGTCCCCGAGCCAGTCACGAAGCTTCTGAACGAAACTGTCCGTTTAACCGTTTGCTTCTCCTTTGTCGGGCTACCGTCAAGCGTCGGTTCGAGTGCGCTGGAATCGACCATTGAACCATTCTTCCGGCGTAACGGTACGACCTTTTTCCGCTTGCGCAGCTTGCCCTCGTCGGCTGTTGGTGGTAGTGCAATCCCGGTGGCGACCTGGCGGGACTCTGAAACGTACATGCATTCCTCGTGGTTAACACCGGCCGCATCCTGGCACTGGTAGCAGGTCAACCCACCACCATCACCTCCGGTCCGTTTACCTTTACGGCATTTGGACCAATCGCGCGACTTAAACTCGGCCAGCACGCGCGCCACATCGTCCTGATCGTTGTAGTCCATGACGTAAATGTTGGGATCGTCCTCGGTCTGGCTTTCTCCGTCGCTGCCCGTTACGGCCGAACGCAGTTTCATGCTGGCCCGGTTGGAGCGAAGGTCAATGGCCGGTGGCTGATACCGGTAGCCACCCCCGTTCGTTGCCAATTGGTGTGGTTTCGACCGTAGCATCGGTTTACGAATCGGATGGGCTTTCCTGCGCCGTGGAACGGCGGCGGTGGTGGTGGTAAGGGTAGTGTCCTCATCGGATGTCTGCCGCTCCGGGCGTGACTCTGCCAGCTGCTCGTGCTCTCCGTCGTCCCCGTCTTCCGTTAGCTCCTGGTCGGCCTTTCCTCCTGCTGCCCCAGTACCATCCGGTTTCTTACTGTCGTAGTTGCGCTCCTTGACGTAGGCGTACTTCCGGTGGTGCGGTTCGGTGGCATACGCGCAGCTCTCCGACGCACTGTCGCTGGCCGGATCGTGGCACACGCTGCATACCATGCCATCTTTCTCGTATGTCCGGCAGTTCCGGGGATCCTTCGCTAGCCGCCTACTTTGCTCCTCCGATTCCGCCTTAATCCGCTCGTAGTCGTCCGACGAGGAGTAATCGAACCGATCGAACTTGTAGTCACCGTCGGACTCGTCCTCTTCGTTGCCGTCTGTCTCGTCCGCACGCCCATCCTCTTTGCTTTCCGCCCGACCTCTCGTCGGTGCCTTCCGCTGAGGGGCCGACTTCTCCCGTCGTCGCTCAACGTCATCAAAGTGTTGGGCGATGAATTTTTCATACCGTGCCGCGTAGTCCTCCACATCGCCACCAACTTCACTTTCCTCGACCTCTCCCGAGTGTGCCTTTCCCTCCTCATCCTCCTCGCCGTTGTCGTCTTCAAGCATCTCGTCCCGGTCCATCTCCTCATAGCTATGATCCTTCAGTTGTTCCCTTTTGCGTTGCTTGGTTGCACGTTTTTTCCCCATCCGATTAGCTCGCTTGGCCCGGGCCGGTATCACTTCGGCCGGCGAAATGTAGGAAGGATCGAGCGTAAACGGTGGGGTGGGTGATATCGGGCGCAGGGCCGCAAGGTTCACATCCGACTGGTAGAAGGCGCCTTCTTCAGCAGGCCCTATCACATCGTGCCCGTGGAAACTCCACGACCGCCCATCGAACAGCAGGTCCCGTTCGATGTCGTCCGCCGGAAACGGGACACTCTCGTACTCGAACTCGGGCAGCAGCAAAGCACTGGCCACCGCTAGCACCATCGATATGGACACAAACCGAACCGATTGCACGTACGGCGGGGTACCACTTGCACCCGTTCTCGCCATTTGTGGGAAATGCACGGGATCCGGCTGCTACACTGTAGGTTTTCTCCGTTTGTATGAACGGATCGTTTTGTGTTGAGTTTTCCTTAATTTTTCACGAACGGATATGGAAGCACACGATCACGTCAGCCTTCAACATTCGAAGGCCGTTTACCGACTGACTTTGGTATGCTTGTGGGACATACAATTTTATAAGTGTGAGACCCATGGTGTCTTACTTGCTGTGCCCTTTCTCGTTGGTGCAAGTTTGGTTGCACGGACGTTTATTTTCAGTTGAATAATCGACCCCCAGGAGAAGAAAGATTGAAGGGTTGAACAATAAAAAAACCCAACCGAAACATCGATCGTCACCAAACTGAAACAGATTTGCATTGCAAACCCGAGAAGGGGCGAAACAGCTCGCACGGGAGTTGGTTGGTTTTTGTTAACTATCAAACTTTTTTCGTGAGAGGGTGGAAATTGCCAATCGGGTTTATGTCGTTGTTTTCAGTCCACCAAGTCGGTGGAATAAAGCGAAACCAATCAAGCGTATCCTTCCACCGAATGGGTAGGTATACACAGGAAGGGTTGAGCGGTTTTCTTTTCGAAACGATGCCGATAAATTGATCGATTGGCCAAGCGCTCGCAAATCATTCACCCGACCACCACCTCGGTTGGTGGTCTCTGCAGGGCTACTGCGCCGGTAGAGTGCGCTTTCGTTCCAATCTGAAGCTGCGTGCAACTGCAACGGATGCACCGCCATGATCGGACCACCCGGGGAGAGGGGGGAAAAGTGTCAACCGTGCCGTAGGTAAAGCGGGACCATGTCAGGGAACTAACATTAGTTGGAAGGCATCGCATAAAAAAGTAAATTTGAGAGCAGTGATTTTTTGCGGCACCTTACATATTTCCTCTCGATACTCAAGATTACGCACTGATTACGCCGAAATTGAAAGTTTAGGTTTTTATGCACAAACCGATTTTTCATTATTTAATGTGATTGCTTCTGTAATCATTGCTTCTATTTTAGGGCGCTTTGGTTGGGTGGAGAAACAAAATTTGACGAACCCAAAAGAGTAGCTTGTGGATTTGTTATATTAATTTATTGTTACAAAACAAACTGTGATAATTTAAAAAAAATGGTTTCAGCATTAAAATGAAAAGCGGCAAGTTATCTGTTATTGAAAACCCCTATTTGTTATGATTCACGGCATAGCATGCGTTGAAACAGTCTCGTGTATGATTAAAAAATCGAAAGGCTACTTAGATTGGAGAACTGGAGTGGAGAACAAATATGAAATAAAAACCCCCGCTGCTGATGTTACCGGAAATAAATGCTCCCGACGAGTGAAACACGTGTCTTTCGATTGATCCCTTGAACCAGGATCGTCATGGTGATGGATGGGCCAACACAAACGTCCCCCCATTCGGCATCGGACACGCACTGGCAGCGGTCCATTTGGGGACGGTCAATCGAGCAAAGATCAATCAATATTGAAACGTTGGCCTGAAAAGAACCACGTGCAAACCGTAGAATTGTTCGTTGGTTGTATTTTAAACAACTTAAAGTAGCGTTTTCCGCACGATAGCAGACAGGACAGGACTTAAAAACGAAAATGAAGCACCAACAGGTGGTACCGGACTATGTGGCCATGGTGAAAACATCCGGGACGTGTCTCTGTTTGGTGTTTTCCGGCTGGGTGCTGTTCAAGTGGGCATACTCAATATCGAAACAATTTTCGACGACTTCGGTAAACGGTAAAAATATTCTCTTCTCTTACAGGCTTGTCCAGGCCATCTTCTGGCTGCCGGGCTATCTGGAGAAGAACCAGGGTCGGCTCTACGAACGGGTGGAGCTGCGATCGGGTGTTTCGGTACGTGGCGGAGACGAAGCGGATAGAAGCACAGGCGAAGAAAAACGATCAACCGTTGAAGATGATCGCGATTATGAGGAGAAAGAAAGTATGCAGAGTTTGGAGGAGAAAGGCGAGAACGATGCAATCGAGTGTGAGACTGATAGCAAGAAGGACAAGTAAATGTCGTTAGTATTTTATGATATTTAAGAATGTTTTTATAATACACTGCAAAACTGCTGTTTGAATTTCAATGGAAAAGTCTGATTCATTTTGTCACTACAAAAATAACGTCAAAAATCCGGGATGCATGTGTAATCGTTAAAATGATTCACCGGTTCAATCGCAATACGGGACCACGTTTTAATCACAACCTAGATGACGAAAGATTTGCACGGTGACGCTATCAATCAACTGATTGCTCGGCTCATGATAACCGTGCAATTCACTTTCACATTTCTTGCGTGGCTGGAATTGGAAGAATAAGTCATAATGAACGTATTTAATTCTATAGCAACTCAAAAGTGCAAAACAAAACAATATCGAATTTAACTTATTTCGGCCGATAACAATGGGATCTAAATAACTACAACGTTTCTGATTACGATGCGTTAGGTCGTAATGGTTTTATTTTAGACTGTAAATAAACAGTCCCTTTTGCGCGTTGACTCACTTTTGACCAATCGATTTTTTTTGTATTTTTAGAATGCGTAGAATGTGTCAAAGATATTTTATTTGCTGCTTGTATTTTATAATTCAAGAATTAATATGCAACCGAACTGTACCTTTATTACTTTTTGCTCTTTATTTATATATGCGTGGCTTATATTGCTGGTTTGAAAGAAAAACAACCAAACAGAAACGATACGACAGTAGCGGCATGTTCAAACCATAATCGTTGATATGAATATTAAGCTTTCTCTGTTCCATGGCGTCGCAACAAAGCTATATTATTCCTTCGTGGGCCTATTCTCAACCACATCGCGAAGCTAATACTGCATACCCCACCGTAAAAGGTAATATTTTACATAAACTTGGTGTTTTCTCTTGTGTGTACCTCGTCCACAGTATTTTGGTGTTGAAAACATTTTTGCTTTCCAATTCCTCATTACGGCAAACGATAAAACACAACTTAACTTCTTCGAAACATAGGCACAAACCCATCGACATGCATTTAATGTTTGTTTCTAATTTAATCTGGCTACAGAAAACTCCCCCTGTTTCGGTTTCGTGGTGTGAACGGGCCAGGAAACGGTTCAATTCCTTGGTTAAAAACATATTGATCATCTGGAATAGATCGATGTCATGCTCTGTGCGATAAAAGTGTGTAAGGTGCCTGTTTTGAACGACCATCTGTGAGATACGAAACCCATTTTTTTTATTTGTATGTTTCTTATTCATGTCCACCATACGCTTATTCGTGAAGAGAAAGACACACTTTTAAGCATTGCCTTTCTTTGGCACATTCTATGTTCCTTATCTTTCGAACTAGGTTTTCCATTTGTAAGATTGTTGTGAAGTCAAAACATAATATACAAATTCCCTGGATAATGCTTCAGAGAGCATTATAAAATATTACTATTTACTTCGGTGCTTCATTTTCAACTCTGAATCTTTTCCGGAAGGCAATTATAATGATTCCTTCACTCGTTAATAACTCAATCTTCCGTTATATTTTGGATTCTTTTCTTTCATTCCTTTAGAAGTGACACAAGAAAAAGTATTGTTTGTATGTAGTCTATTTTATGACAAAAAAAAAGTTAACCATTTGGAACATAACGTGGCTCGGTAGAAGCGTGTCACACGTTTCGGTAAGATGAATTGCATTATTGCTACCAGATGAGCAGAATTTTCCTTACCCTCATTCACTACCGTATGGTATCATTGATCGCCCTTTTGAAGGTCCCTTGTCTAGCTAAATTTTGCGTGCATTAGCGAATTATGTTTATCCCTCCCCTTTTTAATGATACGAGTGGTAGCGCGTAGGTTTAAGGACACAAAACGGAAAAAAAGGAAAACAATAAGCAAGCACAGTACACAATCATTAAACAAATGTAAACGTTTTTCCGCTTATAGAATATATCGGGTAGAGTTTAAGTTTTAGTCTGGGAACGCTGCTGCTCTGCTGGACAGTTTGTCCCCATGGCCACGTTATTCTTTTATGTATCCCGAACGCCACTGATACCTGATTTTTATTCTCTCTCTTTCTTCCCCTCTCTCTTTC